>NC_081409.1:189659081-189899081 GCF_030272615.1 Cryptomeria japonica
AATTGTTGATGATGATCCTTTGTTCTATGAATGTAATCACATATGTTGTATGAAATGGCATGGGAATGACAAAAACCTAATCATACACATATGCTTGCATATGAATGATGTAATTTTTCTCTACAATGGTTAAAAAATGAATATGTAGCCTTGAAGTTCTCTAAAAAATGCTTGAAAATGAATGCTTCACAGATGCAAGGATTTCATTTCTTCATTGAATTGCTTGGAGTCTTAGATTAGAATGAATTAATGAAATGTGTTTATATACCTAGGTGTCTAGGTAATTTACCGATTAGGCCAACTTCCAATGCTCATGCAGAGCCACAAAGATGAATTCTCATTGGAGAGATTGAACCCCTCACCTATATCAAAATTGGGCCCTACTAAGAGGGACTATGGTGTTGGGAACCCTTGTCCTTCCAAAAAAGGACCAAAATGAAGCCTCAAGGAGAAGGGTACCCCACCAAGGAATCCATCAGTGGGTGTTCCTAGTATCAAAACTAGAGATTGGGCACAAAAAAACCTAGATAGATTATGAGGATAGGACATGCTAAATTAGGGGCACAAACATGAGGCGTAAATTGGCTCGGTGACAATTTATGCCACTATATTTAGACCCCACTTTTTAACGAGAGTATGATCCTATGCAAATACTCATAGTAAAGTAGATGAAAGGATGAAAGAGAGGAGAAATTAGGAGCACAATCACAATGAGATAAGACATCACTAATTTTGAGGAGCCAAACCCCCAACCTTAAGATCTTAATTCACTCAATTGCATGCAAGGGCATACAAAACAAGACAAAAAAGAAAAAAGAAAAACAAAGACAAACAAAGATAAAAAACACAAAATGCAAAAAGACACACAACACACAAAAGATAAAAACTAGAAACAAGACCTCAACTCAACTAGCCAAAGAGACCTTGATACCCAAATGTCTCAACCAATAATATCACTCTTGAATATGTCATCTCAATAACACAAGCGATCACATAAAAAAAGAAAGAGGATGCATCATCCACAAACTACAAATAGAAAATATTATAAGCTCATGAGAAGAAAGAGGAGACATGGATACACATTCTAGATGTATTTCTCTAGGTGATCCATGAGAAGAAGAATGAGAGGACACATAGATACACAATCTAGTTGTGTTTGTTGGCATATGATGAACCGGTATGATAATATGATAATAATGTATGTTGTCATTGATGTCAATAAGTCCATGTCAACCAGTATGAAGATTGGAAGAATTTGTTATTGATGGTCAAGTCGGAGAACTGGTGTGGAGAGATGTAGTGAACCAGTGTTAGGGTTTCACTAAGTGTGACTACTGGTTGGTAGTCTCAGCTTTAGGGTTTCCAGTTTGGTAATCTATCTTGTGTGATGCAACCAATGATATTCTATGATGAGTTATCTAAGAAAAATGGATGAGATCAAAATGCCATGTCAGTTGTGTGCACGTGAAGGATTTCCTTGAGGATCTTGTAGGTGAAGATCGACTGCATTTAATTTCTACCTTGTGAATGAACATTCTTCTTAGCGGTATGAGAGGAAAGTGTGATGGGTTACTGATTTCTATGTGCGATGAAGAATGGACGATGCAGAATGACTTGTGATCTATTTGAGATTGTTTCATTCTATGAAAAGTGTTTGGACAATTAGGATTCGACTGCTTATAATTGTAAACCTAATATTCTTAGGGTTTAGGGTTTATACTACTGACCTAATTTTTGTCTATAAGGTCGATGATGTTTGTTATTGTAAGTGTTGGTGAAAGTTGTGTATGTATCCAAGTGATGAGATACTTGCCAGACCAGTGAGTGAAAACTACAGAGAGTGATTGTAGAGTAGAGGAACTAAAGAGGATCTTCCTTCACATATAGTGTTGTTATCAGATCAGAGTTTTACCTGTTGTCTTCTAACCATTTCAATAGAAGGAAAATCCTTTTGTCAGGTAGCTTTAATAGGTTTACTATAAATCCTCTAACCAGGTGACTTGAGTTCATTGAGTTCTTTAAATCCTCTAGTGAGGTAACCTTTAACAGGCTATATAGCCATCCCTTAACCGGGTGATCTTTAACAGGATTGGTTCCTAGCAGAACCTTATTGGAATGTCTTTAACCAGATCAGGCTCCTAACACAATGAGCTTCAAAAGAGTTCAAAATAAGCTTGTGGGTATTCATCCCCACCATAGTTTTTCCCATTTGGGTTTCCACGTGAAAAATCTGTGTGTCATGAGTTGTGCATTTTTCATGTGGTGATTAAGCATTCTTTGTTTGAGAGATTATGCATGCAGAGCTAATGGTTATGGTATTGCTGATACACCACATGCATATGTTTATGGGTGAAGTAGTTATCAAGTATTGAATGTATTTGAAGTGTTCAGTTTCACCATTTTATGTTTTCTGAAGTCTTACTAAGTTTAACTGGTATTGCCATGGTTAAGTTCAGTAATGAAGATAACTGGTTAGCATTGTTTTAACTTGATAAGTTGCAGAGATGTTTTTGTATGTATTGATTCACCCCCCCCTCTCAATACCTATTAGGGTATTTGTTGTTCATCATTATTCATCAATTGGTATCAGAGTGACTCCAAGTCCTCGGTGATATAAGCTTAACCGCTTGAGGTAAAAGATCCTACCTTAATGATGAAGAGGGAAGGTCCTAAGTTCAATAGAGATAACTTCGAAATATGGAAGGACAGAATGAAGATTTATATCAAGAGTTTGGGTCCTCAATACTAGAGCTATGTTGAGAAATGTATATGTAACCCCCAGTGGCACTTTAACTGATGATTAAAAAATAGAGATTCAAGAAAATGGGAAAGTTGTGGAAGCCCTTATTAGCAGTTTGTTCAATATTGAGTTTATTGATGTACAAGATAAGGACACTCATAAAGATGTATGGGACACATTGGAAACTATTTATGGTGATGATGAGCATGTCAAGCAAGCTAAGGAAGAGAGCCTTAGAGGAAAATTGGAAGACATGAGGATGGTTGAAGGTGAAACCATTCAACAATATGGAATAAGGATCAAGACTATGGTTGGAGATATCAAGAGCACTGGTGGAACAATTGAAGATGCCATTGTTGTCAGTAAAGTTTTGAGATCATTGTTATCAGTATATGCAATCAGAGTTGCTTCTATTCAAGAGCTAAGGTCTATTGACAAAACCAAAGTATCCTTAGACTCTATCATTGCAAAATTGACTACATATGAGTTGAATAGCTATGATGGCAATGTTAAGAAGACCGAGTTAGCCTTTAGAGCATCTGTTGCACCAACCAATAAAGGAAAAGAAGTAAGTACTAGTTATGAATCCATGCAAAGCAGAGGTATGGATGATGAGGAGATTCTGATGGAGTTTGAAGCTCTTCTTGCCAAGAGACTTCCAAAAGGCACTGGAAAATACAGAGGTAAGCTTCCTTTAATTTTTTTTCCTACAATAAGATAGGACATATAGTTGTTAATTGTCCTAACAAAGACAATAAGGATAAACTGGAGAGGTTTAGAAAGTATAAAGGAGGAAATAGAAGAAATTGTCTTGTTGCAGTGGATGGAGGTGTTATTGATGAAGAATCTGAGGATGAAGAGAATGAGGACATAGTGTTTGTAGTTGTAAAGGAAGAAGTGTCTGACAAGAAATAACTTGTCTCTCACATTGAAAACTCTAATGAATGGATTATTGATAGTGGTTGTCCTCACCACATGACTGGTGACCGAGGAAAGTTTCTCTCTTTGGAAGAATATGATGGAGGTGTTGTCAAATTTGGCAACGATGCACCATGCTAGGTAAAAGGAAAAGGATCCATTTCACTGAATGGAAAGAGAAGTGTGGATGACATCCACTGGGTAGAAGGTCTTAAGCATAAACTATTGAGTGTTGCTCAGCTAAATGATAAAGGACTCATTCTAGAGTTCAAAGGTGGAGTCTGTAGTATAATTGGAAAGAGTGGTGAATTTATTGCCATCGGTAAGTAGACCAGAGGTAAATTGTTTCAGTTGAATGCCAAGATTAGTCAATGTTTGATAGCAAAGTTTGATGACAATTGGATATGGCATAGGAGACTTTGTCATATGAACTTTGATAATATTGTAAAGGTGAGTAAGATCAAGGCAGTAAGAGGATTGCCTTTTTTGAAAAAAAAAAGAGAATGCTTTATGCAAAGAATGTCAACTTGGGAAGATGTCTTCCTCAACTTAGCAAAAAAATTACTTAATCTTGTGCATACCGATTTGTGTGGTCCTATGCAAACTAGAAGTAGTCAGGGAGATAGGTATTTCATGATTCTTACTGATGACTACTCAAGAATGATGTGGGTCACATTCTTGAAAGACAAGTCTGAGGCATTTGGAAAGTTCAAAACCTTTAGAGCATTAGTAGAGAAGGAAAGTGGTAAAAAGATAAAATGCCTAAGAACTGATCAAGGAGGTTAATTCACTTCTAATGAATTCAACAAGTACTATGAAGATAGCAGTATGAAGAGGCAGTTGTCTACCCCAAGGACACCACAATGGAATGGCATAGCAGAAAGGAATAAGAGGACTGTAGTTGAAGCAGCAGAACAATGTTGATCCAAGGAAAGGGTCCTCACACTTTTTGGAGAGAATTGGTGAGAACTACAGTCTATACTATGAACTAGGTACTCATCAAGAAAGGTAAACATAAAACCCCTAATGAGTATTAGACTGGGAAGACTCCCACTGTGAGTTATTTTAAAGTATTTGGCAATAAGTATTACATCAAGAGAGGTGAGCATCAGAGAAAGTTTGATGCTAAATGTGATGAAGGAATATTTCAAGGATATTCCACTAAGAGTAAAGCTCTCAATTGCTACAATAATAGGACTCAAAAAATTGTTGAGAGTATGAATGTCAGGGTTGATGAATCCCCCGAGGAGCCTAAGGAAACCTGCAACGATAAAGTGGAAGATGAAATGGGTATAGCCTTCTGGGAACCAAGTTACACTAGTACATTTGGGCCTAATTTCTGACGGCTCATTGTTAGATTTATGATGACCAAACTTCGGACTTCCAACAAACTTTATCATTGAAAACTTGTCATTGGGCTTCCTGATGATTCCATTTGCATCGGTCGTCCGACAATGTAATGAACTCATATGACGGTAGCTATATTTGCACCCCTCACCACAAATATCAGTGGATTTCCGTTAGATTTTTGACGGATGTTATGATTTCTCCTTGATGACCATCTGATATGGAAGTGACGTCGGATATACAACATCCTTGTCGGATGTTTCATTAGTTGTCATCGAAATTCTGATAGCAAGAGATGATGTGGGTCAAACGACTTTGCCATCGGTGAATGAAAGCATTGAATGAGTTCTATTTTTAAAAATTGCATTAAACATTTATTATTTATTTGATTCAGTGTTATTTGCAAAAAAATGATTATCAATGATGTTTCCTTTCTCCAAGAATTGTCTAGAATCTTTCCGTCAGATAATATGTAACATCGAATGAATAAATTTTTTCTTTACAAATCCTTATTTTATTTAATTATTATCTGAGCGTGAATTAAAATTTATATCTATACGAAAGCAGAACATACAATCTTTAGAGTCATGTGCAAGAAAATTTCCTAAAAGAAAGCAAGCAGGCATTATCTTGAATGACATGGAAACAAGCTCATCAGCTACCTAGAAGAGAGCAATTGGAGAAAAGTAGAGGAAAGTGTTAAAGGGTGATAAATAGATAAAGAGTATACAATACAAACAAATAATGTCTGGACTATCTGATGTGATGTCTCTAATTTATGTCCAAAGGGACTAACTAGTTTTGGAGTTCCTGTGAAACCTATTGGGCCATGCTTTCAAGGAAATCAATGTGTTCATGCAAGGAGCACCTTTTTTCTATTATGAGAATGATTCTTTTGCATCGAAGGATATTTGTAAGTCAATATCCAGAAATATCTATAGTGTGGAACCAGAGTTGGCAGACTCGAAGTAATTGTCAGCTTTCAGAAGACCAAGTGGTTATGTACACAATCTCCCAATAGTTTCAAGCATTACCTCTCCCCCCTATGACTATTTGGGAACTACTTCCTCAAACAAAGGAGTATTGGCCTCCATGGGATCAAAGAAAAAAATTGAAGCATAGACTCTAGACAATGTGGTGGTGTCCTTCATGAAGAACTCTGCACTATAATTGAAAATTCATGAGGGAAACTACAAGATAGTGAAGAGAAATACAATCTTGAAAAGTGGGAAGAATAGATCTTGGTTTGGGTGGGGCCAAGTCAGGTGGCTCCTCTAGAGGTTGACAAGATAGAAATCATATTAGGATTTAAAAAAGATCACACTCGTGGAACTTCATGTGCGAGTGATCAATTGCGGTGTTTGGGTAATGCATTCTAAATAGATACAGATGCAATCCATTAGGATAAAAGTCTTTAATCAAGACATTACCCATTTGGATTGCAATTGTATCTATTTGGAATGCATTACCCAAACACCGCAATTGATCACTCACACACGAAGTTCCACGAGTGTGATCTTTTTCAAATCCTAATATGATTTCTATCTCGTCAACCTCTAGAGGAGCCACCTGACTTGACCCCACCCAAACCAAGATCCATTCTTCCCACTTTTCAAGATTGTATTTCTCTTCACTATCTTGCAGTTTCCCTCATGAATTTTCAATTATAGTGTAGAGTTCTTCACGAAGGACACCACCACATCATCTAGAGTCTATGCTTCAATTTTTTCCTTTAATCTCATGGAGGCCAATAGTCCTTTTTGTAAGGAAGTTCTTCTTGAATAGTCATGGGGGGGAGAGGTAATGCTTGAAATTGCCCTTCTATTGGGAGATTGTGTACATAACCTCTTGGTCTTCTGAAAGCTGAAAATTACTTCGAGTCTGCCAACTCTGGTTCCACACTATAGGAAATTTTGGATATTGATTTCCAAATATCCCTTGGTGCAAAAGCATCATTCTCATAATAGAAAAAAGATTCTCCTTTCATGAACACATTGATTTCCTCCAAGCGTGGCCCAATAGGTTTCGTAGGAACTCCAAAGCTAGTTAGTCCCTCCGGACATAAATTAGAGACATCACATCAGACACTCCAGACATTGTTTGTTTTTATTGCATACTCTCTATCTATTTATCACCCTTAAACACTTTCCTCTACCATTCTCCAATTTCTCTCTTCTAGGCAGCTGATGAGCTTGTTTCCATGTCATTCAAGATAATGCCTACTTTCTTTCTTTTAGGAAATTTGCTTGCACATGACTCTTCAGCTTGTATGTTTTGCTTCCATATAGATATAAATTTTAATTCACGCTCAGATAATAATTAAATAAAATAAGCACTTGTAAAGAAAAGATTTACTCATTCGATGTTACATATTATCTGACGAAAAGATCCTAGACAATTCTTGGAGAAAGGAAACATCATTGATAATCATTTTTTGCAAATAACACTTAATCAAATAAATTAAAAATGTTTCATGTAATTTTTAAAAGTAGAACTCATTCAATGCTTTCATGCACCAACGGCAAAGTCGTCTGACCCACACCATTATCCATAATAGAACAAATCAATATAAGAGGCTATTATAAACAATATATACAAAAATATGAAAGAACATTAAATTACCATTACAAACCCATAAACCATTAAATATTGAAAATAGATATAAATTTGTAAATGTCTCCCTATAAACACCACAACCATAACCAAAACAAAAAAAATTCTTACCCGCAAAAACTAAGTAGCTAGTGAGTTGCAAGTCTACAACATCTCTCAGATGATCAAACCGTTTCTTAATTTTGTTCTTCTGATTAGTCAATGGATTTAGTTGCATGTACAAGTTTTCTATTTGAAGCCTTTTGTTCCCTATATTTGAGACTTAATAAAATTCTTGTGAGTAAGAAATTGATTCAGGAGTTACGTGTGAAGAATTTGGCAAAGTAAATGATGACAATCAAACTCAAATTTTATCTGTCTTGAAAGTCTTTTATCCTGATGGCATTAAATTAAAGTTCTTTCTCTATTTTCTTGTGATCTCTAGAGAAAAGGTTGCTTTGCATCAATCTATGATACATTTAACTTGTGTTGCATCTTCGGAAATATGTATCCTAGGACGATGCAAGGCAACCTCTACTCCACCAATACCAGATCGAAGAGAAAGTACTTTAATTTAAAGCCATCAAGATAAAATGCTTTCAAGACATATATTAGGTATAAAAGGAAGCCTAACATGTCATTTGAAGGGGTTTACCTACTGTAAAGCGGAAAAATCACGATCGAACCCTAGTTGCTCTCCCCTCTTCCAACTCCGAGGAGAGAGAAGGGAGGTTCGCTAGGATTCGATGGTTTTTCACTTAAGGGAGAGACTTTACATTCAAAAGAGGGGTTGAAACTCATAAGATCCAATCCCACACAATGTAAGATTGGATGCTAAATGAATTTCAAGGGTTAGGAAAGCAAGGCTACCCTCTTTTGTAAAGAATGTTGTTTAAGGAAATTAAGCTAGAAATGCATAGAAAGTGACAAAGATTCGCTTATAAACTGAGTTCGGGTTATAGGATGAAGCTGCGGACCTGGAATTAGCAGTAGAATGTCGATATGGCGCTGTCCTGCAAATTTGAGAAAAAGTTGTCAGGACGATGGCGCCCGGGGCCACGGTCCTCCGAAAAATCCGCGAAACGAAGGGGGATCTGTTCGTCTCTGCACAAGGATTCCAGATCTTCAATCTCAGCCGCGTACCTGCAACCTACACACAGAAAAGCGAAGACGATTGGGGGGTTAGGGATTAGGGGTTTGCCTTTAGGTCAAACCCCGGTTTTGGAATTAACCAAGAAATGAGCAAGTGCTGTAAATGTAAATGACTGTAATGTAAAAAAAGTACTAATACCTTGTTCTAAGGATGTTTGTATCCTTATGTGCGAAGGTTTAGATGTTGTTGTTTGTTGTATGTAGTAGTAGCATGTAGTAAGTGATCTCCTCTTCAATGGTTGAATCCTTGACTTGAATGCAACACTTAGCCTTGAATGGAGACTTGAAATGATCAATTGCTTGAATGCTTGAATGCTTGAGTATAGTTTCCACGTCATATCATCTTTATGTGTGTATATGCAAATGAGAGAGGAAAATGTAGTTTATATACTTGTCAATTAGGGCTGATAGACTGATTTTCCCGACCTTAGGCCGACCAGGAAATATAATTTCCAAATTGCAAACAAAAAGACCCGCAATCTCCTTAGGAGACCGGGCCCAAGATAGGACCCAGGGACCAGGGCGCTGGGCGCTCTGGTCCCAGCTCCTGGGACAGCAGGGTGCAAGGAGGTTCAGGCCAGGGTGCTTGAAAAATGCAGTTTTTGGTGTCGTGAGCAAGTTTCGAGGTCTCCATTCAGGTTGCGTGTTGCATCGCCATCGTGAAGACCGAAATGCAGTCGAAATTGCAAGTGTCGCAATTTTAGGATGCTACACCTACAATTCAAGTGATCTCTTAATTCAATTCCATGTTAACATGTAATCAAGCATTCATCAAGAATTCAAGGAGAAATCAAGTTAATAAAGATATTTAATAGAGGAGATATTTAATAAAGATATCATCTTTTAAATTAAGAAATGGACAAGAGATTAAGAATACAAACCTTCCATATTGCACACTTCAAGGTATATTAAAATTAGTTTAAAGTGTATTCATTTAGGGACCTTTCATAAAATATTCTCAACTTACACATCATAAAAGAATCTTAAAATATTCATTGTTTATAATGATAAGAATTTGGTTGTTCCATACACCTTCCTTTACTATTTTAAAAATATCATCGACCAAAATATTGCGCAGCAGTAGTATGGAGTGCATTTCATCTATTTTATGCCTAAATATTTCATCATACCACTTTCTTTTCAAAGGTGACTAATCGATTGTGGTGTTTGGGTAATGCATTCCAAATAGATCCAATTGCATACCATTTATCTATCTTCATTAAAGACTTTTATCCTGATGGCATTAAATTAAAGTTCTTTCTCTATTTTCTAGTGATCTCTAGAGAAGAGGTTTCTTTGCTTCAACCTGGGATACATTTGACTTGTGTTGTATCTACAGAAATATGTATCGTAGAATGATGCAATGCAACCTCTACTCCACCAATACTAGATAGAAGAGAAAGTACTTTAATTTAAAGCCATCAGGATAAAATGCTTTCAAGACATATATTAGGTATAAAAGGAAGCCTACCCTGTCATTTGAAGGGGTCTACCTACAATTCAAGTGATCTCTTAGTTATTAAATCAATTAAATTCCACGTGAACATGCAATCAAGCATTGAAGGAGAATTCAAGTTGGTGTAGGTGCATTTGGAAGACCAAAGGACTCAATGAAGCCATCAAAGACTTTTGAAGGTATTAGGAGTGAAGAGCCAATCAATTATGATGTCTTAAGGGGGCACCCTTAAACAACACACACTAAGCTTTGACTGCTTAGGTGTGATGTGGGCCCATTCCTTCCCTTGACGTCCCTTCTTGTCCATTTCTATTAAAAAGACAATCACTATTAGCATTTGAATTCAAACAGTGTTCCCGCGTTTGACTGTATAGAACAAAGCAAATGGCATAAGAAACTCTCATCTACCTCGCAGCTGTCATAGAATACCTCACCGAGGAGATATTCTTATGCCCTTTCCTGCTTTATGCTGTTGATGAAATACATAAGCATCCTCACAATGCAGTCAATGCAACAAATATATTTCTATTTTGATCAGTTTTATTTGCCAATGTACTCTCTACCTATGCCAAAATGGGAGCTTTGGAATAGAGTATGGGCTTCCATCAAAGAAAAAGGTAAGGGCAATTAATAATAAATGTTTACGGTTGGAAATGCTCTATTTGACATGTTTGGAAAATGTGGAAGTATAGACATGAAAGTGCATGAACTGTTTGGTGAGATGCATCAAAGAAACATGATCTAATGGAATGCTATGATCTTAGGAAAAGGTCCTAATAGAATCCCCAACTAATTAATCTAGAGAAAGATACCACTAAAGAAAGAAATTCAATCCTCACCACTATGGTCTTGAAGGCTTTTAAGACACTTGGATTCCTATTTTGGCCCACTTTTCCTTGACCCTATGTTAAGATAGTAAACTAGTTTGAGAGAATTTATTGGGTGGGAAATTTTGTATGGTTGCAATTATTTTCATGCATGGAAAGTGATTTAAAGTTTGGACCAATAGAGGATAAGTATTTCTTGAACCTTCGAGGACATGTGTAGAGCACCGCATGGATGTTTGTCCATTATTGAACTCTTTGAATATGTAAGTAAATTATTTTTGGTTGATGACACAGTGTGGTATTTGTCTTCTCGATATGTTGTGGATAATATTAATCAAATATGGAATTTTTTTGATGCTATATACACTATGTTTTGGATTGAAATTAGGTAAGAAAAGAGGTAATGGAAGAATAAAAGAGGTACACAAAGGAAGAAGAGTGAAATAGGTGGTTTGGGATGGAGGTTACAAGTATATATGATAATTCGTATGGATAATTTGTTGTCTATAAAGAGATAAATAAGCTATCACAACTTCAACATGAATGAATGCCTCATCTACAGAAGCAAAAGGTACCTCTAATGGTTTCAAAATTTGTCAAAATAGTTATGATATACCAAATAATCAAGTGGAATATCCTTTAGGTAACTAATATTATCTTCAAACTATTTATTTTTATTTGCATCATATATGGACCTAATTGCCCCACCTTTAGGAGATAACTATAGGAGATAATTTATTACATTTAAAAGTCCATCATAAATAAATTAATTATACATGCTATGTGAATGTTTACTATCACAAATTGATTTTAATTCATTTATCTACATGAAAACACTCTCTATTTATTAGTTCTAGGAATGGAGCACTCACATGGGCAAACAAAATGCTAGGTTTGAGAGAAATAATTAAGAGATTGGATATATTTTTTTATATTTTCCAAATGGCTTGACTATAATGATAATATAATTTTTAAAATAGGTTTATATCACTTTCCTTTGACTTGGTCATGGAAGATCATCTAAACCCCGAATGCACCTTCATCTTTAAAAACATGTACTGTAAGGTCAATCATTCATATCTATCTTATCAAACATTAGAGGAGCAAGCTTCTGAAAGTAAGAAGTACCAAGATGCGTGGTCTAGTAAAATTTTTGTAGTCCTATATCACTCAAAATCATAACCAAGGTTTTTGCATTGCATATCTATCATTTATTTCAATTTATTATTAAACCAAACAAAATAGGATTCATTAAAATCCATAATTCCCTTAAAAATATTATTCATATCTAAGAAGGCATGGAGTGGGATGAGTATTCATAGAAATAACCCTTTATCCTTGCCATGTGCATTTACCTTGGTTTTAGTACCATTTTTTCTTTATTTCATTCAAAACAAAATTTATAGATGCCTCTACTTGTCTCACCATTCATTAATTGTTTGGGATTTTCATTCCATTCACCAAGGTTGGCATCTATTCTAAGACTTTATGTCATGGTCAAGCTAAATGATTTGACTCCAGTTTCTCTCAAATCTAGTCACCTAGTAGCATGTGAAATCTATCTCTTCCTAATTATTATTCTCTCCATCTTGTTAATGACCATTTCATTAATGAATCCTTCCTCATAATTTTGGACAATTGAGACAATGTTATCTCAAGGAATCTTTTCATTTTTCTTTCAAGATTCTTTCCCAATTAATAATCTTGCATATTGGAAAATAAGTTACGCTTCTATTTTTTCACAATACTCTTCCTTATAATGTTTAGATTTACTCTAAAGTGCTCATTGTGACTCATGTTTACTACTCTTCCTATTAGTCTCATTCCAATATCTTCTACAAAAATATGGAATGATTACATTTATATTTTATTTGTGTCTCCTAAATATCCACAAAATTTGAAACAATAATACAATTTTTTAATAATATTTAATTGTAAAAGAAAGGATTAAAATGGAACTAAACACTCTAAATAAATTAATCAGGGTTAAAGGGATAAAATAGGATCAATTCATGAAGGCAAGATCTGTTATCTCAAAAGTAATAGATTCATGCAAGAAAAGAAATATTAAATCTAGAGATAAAATTCTTGAAAAATTTAGCTAGCTAAAAGTGAAAGAATGCTGTCAAGCTCTCATTTTCACACACACTGGAAGAATGTTGGCAAAGGTTGTAGAGGGTAAAGGTTGGTGGCTATTGTAGGGTCCGACTTTATACCCACTGATCAGATTTCATTGGAATTTTGTAAATCCATTTCAACAAACATTGTTTGTGCATATCCTGCAATCATAGCATTTTATTAGACCACATTTCTTTGAGGCATCTGACCAAACAGTTCATTTCTTAATTATAAAATCAATTCAATTCCAAGTGAATAGGCAATGAAGCATTCATCAAGAATTGAAGGAGAAATCACTATTGAACTTACCCCTATCTCATATAACCCTATGTTGGCTAGGCCCCACAATAATTAGAAGATCCTAATTACTACTGTCCTAAACCTTGCATTGACCGTCACAATTTCATAGTGAGTATTGAGTTAGGTGTTGGTGGAAGGTTTAAGGAGGTACACTATCATCATAATTAATGTTAGAGAGTGTTGTGTGAAGAATAATGGCCACGAAAGGAGTGACTGTCCTAGCTAAGTGCTTGAGACTGTCACAAAAAGTGAGTGTTGCAGCAGTGAATCTTCCTTTGACCTTTGTGTGTTTGGGAGGGTAAAGACCCATGGTGGTATATGTTGAGTGGTTGGGAGGGTAAAGATCCACATATCAACTATCTACTTTGACATCCTAGGATGGTGTCCACCTACTCTAAAACCTTGTGGTTACTCTCTGTCTGATACTAACATATACATAACATGTGCCTCTCATATAACCCTATGTTGGCTAGGCCCCATCATAATTAGAAGATCCTAATTACTAAAAACACTAGATTCTCCCCTAAAAGGTTGTTGAGTCATAGAAGGCCTAGCTTAATAGCCCTATAGTCTCTCATACCTAAAATGAGAGACTTTGCCATAGCTGGTTACAAACTTCTCTCATGCCTCTTGTGTCCTCCCATGTACCTCCTTTTCCATAAGAGACTTTGCCATAGCAACCATAAAGTCATTTGGATTGGCCATGTGCAGGAAAACTGAAATT
The DNA here is from genome assembly GCF_030272615.1 of Cryptomeria japonica. Lineage (NCBI taxonomy): Eukaryota > Viridiplantae > Streptophyta > Pinopsida > Cupressales > Cupressaceae > Cryptomeria > Cryptomeria japonica. The sequence continues at coordinate 189,673,256 of NC_081409.1, forward strand.
TTGGGCTTTCCATCCCTAATGAAATAATTGACAAGTAACTTGTCTTGAATGTAATATACAAACTACAAGAACTCCAAAAACTAACTCTCATGTTGAGCCACTATGAAACCTTATTATGTAAATTGTGAAACTCATCTATGCATCTCTGTCAAAAACATTTTGAAATATAACACATTTTGAAGCACTCCAAAATGGTATCTAGAGAGGGTTTCCAATGTGAGTTGGTGGATTTTATCCTCTGAGTACCACAAGGTGGAATCAAGTCCTCTCAAAAATTGCATTGAAAATTATGCCTTTAAGTTGCTCACATATAGATGCAACACAAAGCATAAGTCCAAGCTAAGTAACCAAGACTTAACCTCAACCCATTTGTGGATCTTAAAAATGTAGAGGATTGGAGATGAAGCAACTCTCTAATATGATCCTTTGGCTCATGATATGTGCTTGCTATAATCTATACCTCTTGTATTTATGCATGATGAGGCTAGGTAATGTGTATTCATCAATATTTTATCTCCTCTATGTGTATTTCCCAAATTCAAGGCGAACTCCTAATAAGCTCCCAAGATGCAAGTATATGCTCCTCTACTGCAAGTGGATCCTCATGGCTTGTAATATTTGAGGTCCATACTCAGGCTACTCATCTTGATGAAAACTCTCAAAGTGATATGACCCTTCCTTCCATTTCCTACACCCTATTTTCTAACCCACACCTCATAACCATTACATCACTTCCTATCATTATTACCTTCCATCTACCTTTCATATCCCCTGTCTTAACCTCCTCCACTTTCCTACATCCTATCCTAAACCTTAACCTCATACACACTTACTTTTACTTCACCTACCTAACCCCATTCCATCCTTCCCATCCTTAATTTATCTCCCCCCATTCACTTTCCTACCTTCCAAACCCCTAACTTATCCTAACTTACTCTTTCACCATTACATCCTTCATCACTTACCTCCCTATCTTACCTCCCTATCTTATCATATTTCACCATTTTATACCACCTTCCTAACGGTACACTTATCCTCCCTTCCAACACACCGACAAAAAATAGCACTCGATCACTACACAGTGCTCTCATGGTTCTACAATAGGGATATCACCTCAATTTGTACATATTCACCTCAATTTGAGTAGTAGCAAATATTGGAGCATAAAGCAGTGAAGGACAAGTATAGTAGTAGTTGCCCATAGGATCATGAGATGGATCTATCACCGAGGTTGCTTTCTTTGTTGCCTCTGTCAGACGAAGGGAAGAGAGCTTGCAAGTCCATAGGGATAAGCCAACAATGAATTATCAAGATGAACCAACCCCATTCTTGCTCTCAATAAGGATTTTCAGCAAGCTTTTGCATAATTGTTTGGTGGATTTCAGATCTTCAAGTAATTTAATGCCAAAGGCTATATTCAAGAAATTGGGTCTCATTCCCATACAGAATAGTAAAAGAGTTACACAATTAGATAAGATAGAGGTACTTGTGATTGGAGAGTTAAACAATATTTATATCCAGTTGGCTGCGGACCCAAGAGTACAACACTTCAGAGATATATTAGTTGTAGACATTTTGGATGGATATGGCATGCTCCCGAGTTGAGATTGGTCACGAAGACTGAATGGTTACTTTTCAACCGATTTCTCTCACATTGGCTGCCATGGAGAGGTGTACCAAACCAGATTAAGATAGATAGTACCCCAAGATTAAGATTGATGATAACAAAATATGCAGAAAACAATGAATTTTTTTTCCTACAAACAGATCTGGGAAATTACAGACCAAAAGTTGCAGAGGTTTGGATGCTTCAAAACCCAGATGAAAAGATAGAAGAAAATCATGAGATTATGAATTCCACGGAAGTTGTAGTAGAAAGTGATCATGATACAGATGAGGAAGTTGATATATTTGAAAGTTTTAGAGGATTTATATTCAAGAATATCCAACAGGGAGTTGAGTTAGGCAACCATGCTCGCATCCAAAATTTATTGTTGCCTAATTGGTGCGAAATCCATGATACTGCTCATTTTGTATTCTCTTGTGCAATGTGCAAGGTAGCTTTGAATAAGATATACAAGAGAATTCCTGAAATTCTGACACTTGAAGAAATTAAAGAAGCCTCTTGTAGGCTAGATGAAGAAATTACAGATAAACTTAAAGAAGAAATACATGATGAAGATCAAGTTTGGACATTGAGATTTGATGGTTCAAAGTCAAAGAAAGGATCAGGAGCCGGATTTGAATTAATAAGTCCCTCTGGAGAAAATTATTTGGCCTCCCATAGATTGCAATTTCCATGTACGAACAATGTTGCTGAGTATGAATCCTTAGTTCATGGATTGTTGTTAGCCATTCAGAAGAAAGTGAAGATTTTACATGTGTTCAGATATTTAGAGATTGTAGTAAGACAAGTGCACAAGCAGTATGTCTACCATGATAGAAGATTGAGAAAATATCGCAATAGGATATGGGATCTCATCGAGGGATTTGATACTTTCAATATCAAGTCAATATACAGATCACATAATCAAGTGGCAAATGCATTTGCACAGGTTGCTAGTTCCTTGGCACCCATCACCATGGAAGGATTAAAGATGTTTACAGTGGAACTCACATCAGTTCCATCTGTACCAAATAATGTCACTAATTTCTAAGTTTTTGAAGATGATAAGCATATATTGGATTTTTTGACAAATACAGATATTTTCCTGAGTCAGGTTATTGATGAAGAGGAAGTCGAAGAAGTAGAATATGATTTAGATGGTATCCTAGATTTGAAGACAAAGTTCATTCCTAAGGGAATGATAGAGCTAGAAATAATATTTGATAGAGATAAAATGAAGATTGAAAGATTGCATGACTCAAGTGGAAGTGCCTGTGAAATGGTGAATTTTGGAAATGACAAAGAAGTTAAGAATGTATTCATAGGGAAAACATGCACACCCTGTGAAAGGGAAGGCATATTAAAGAACATGGAAGATTTTCCCGATGTGATTGCATGGGGATATGATGATTTTAAGACATATGATATGTCAATCATTACACATACTATTCCCTTGAAACCAGACAGTAAGCCATTTAGGCAGAGACAGAGGCCAGTGAACCCTTTACTAGAGCCCCTTATATATCAATAAGTGAAGAAATTTTTATCAGCAAGGATTATCTTTCCTGTGTGACACTCGACGTGGGTCGCCAATCTGGTCCCAGTTAGAATGAAGAGTGGATAGATAAGGCTTTGTGTTGATTTTAGAAATTTGAATAAAGCATCAGAGAAAGATAACTACCCGCTTCCATCATTGGATAAGGTTTTATAGATTGTGAATGGATCACAGATGATGTCCTTTTTGGATGGATATTCAAGATACAATCAGGTGATGGTAGAATATGAAGATAGATTAAAGACCGCCTTCACCACAAAGTGGGGTATGTTTGCATACAAAAGGATGTCATTTGGCTTAATCAATGCTGGAGCCACATTCCAGAGAGCTATGGACATTGCATTCCAAGATTTAATTGGAAAATGCATCATTATCCACATGGATAACTATGGACTTAGTACTCTATCCCAATATGAAAGTCTCTTCTTGTAAATGCTTTCTTAACTCCTTGATTTGTTGAGGGAGATTCTTTAAATATTCCTAAAGATGGATTGATTCTCAAATGTTCGTGAACATTCTTAGTGGTGTCGCCAGATGTTGTGACCATTTCACACATCGCCCTATTAGGATGGGGACCCCCTCTTTTTCTTGGGTTTTGCTTTCCCTTAGCTAGGTTTTTTCTCTACTTGCTAGGTGTTTTGATTGAGTTAGTGGTCGCTTGGGCTGGGTAGATTAGGGTTTCTCTCAAAGAGCTCATCCAGGTTTTCTTTCAAAGCTAAGTGGAACCTGGACTTGGAGAAGTCATTTGTTGTCTACCTTGAACCCTAGGGTTATCTTAGAAGGATCTTACCTTTCAGGAGATTGAAGATGGATAAATTGTGCAAAAGAGATAAAAGTCTCAAGTCAAGTTTCAGGTCAAAGTCTTGTCTCCCGTCAAGTCAGAGTCAATTAGACAGAGCCAGTGGCAAAGGGAAGACTTAGGAGGCAATTTTAGGAATTGTTGAGTGAATTGGCAAGGATATGGAAGGAAATGCATCAAAGGGTTGAGTCTAAGATGAAGTCAAGACATTTTCAATGTGAATTAAGCTTAGAATGGGAATTTCGCTCCTGACCCTTCTAAAGGGTCTAGAGCGAATTTCTCCACAAGACACTCCACCTTGACCTGGGCTCTAAGCTAACCTTTTCCTAGGCTTGAATGAAGGTAAAAACACTTGTGTAAATGAAGAAAGGCAAAAATGAGGCTAGGACTTCAGCTCCAGGAAGAATTTCGCTCTTGGCCCTTCCAAAGGGTCTACAGTGAAATTCATGTAAAACCCTACTTTCTACAAAACCTTGAGATATATGTTAATCTAAAGGGTAAATTTGCATGATCATGATGGAAGGAAGACTAAAAAAGTGTGTCCAAGGCATGAAAAGGAGGAAGAAAGTGAAATATTAGCTCAAAATGAGAATTTCACTCCTGGCCTTTCCAAAGGGTCCAGAGCGAAATTCTTCTTGACCCTCAATTTTAGCCTTGGCCATCAAAAATGAAGATCTTGGAGCTAAGTGGATGGAAAATAGACTTGATGATGATAAGGAGAGGCGAATTTGATCAAGTTCAAAGGTGAATTGAGGTAATGGAGTGTGAAATCAACCCAATTTATTAATTTCGCAATCCACTTTTCCTCCACTTTGCTCTTTGATATGACCAAGTTTGTTAACTTCTAAGGCATGATGAGAAGGAATTGATGCATATTTGTCTTTGAGAGGAGGGTTGAGGTGATGAAATGGTGGAAATCAACCTAGAAAGAGAATTTCACTCCTGACCCTTCCAAAGGGTCCAAAGCAAAATCTTCAGTTTGACCCCCTATCTTGCCTAAAATGATATAAATGACCTTGTATTGAGCTAATTTGATGGTAGATTCACTTAAGTGTGATGAAAGGAGCTTTAATTTGATCAAGTTTGAGGAAGGATTGGATGAATGAAGTGCAAAATCAACCTGGAAAGAGGATTTCGCTCCTGACCCTTCCAAAGGGTCCAAAGCCAAAATCCTTATAACTCTCTTTTTCTTCCTTTTTTTGGCCAAGTGTTGGTTTCTAAGGCATGTGGGAAGGTGAATTGGTATGTTATTGCCTTGGAAGGTGGTTGGACACATTGAAAGATGAATATTTTGCCTAAAAGATGAATTTCGCTCCTGACCCTTCCAAAGGGTCCAGAGCAAAATTCTTTATTAACCTCATTTGCTTCCAGGATTAGGCCACAAACCTTGTTCCTTGGGCGAAGAGTGATGTATTTTTGCCTTACAAAGAATATTAGAATTGAAAAGATGAAGAATCAAGCCTAGAATGGAATTTCTCTCCTGACCCTTCCAAAGGGTCTAGAGCGAAATTCCACAAAACCACTCTTTTTTCCCAATTTTATGCCAAGGCAAGTGTAGGTCAAGATAAATTGAGATTGGGGATATCCTTAGGCATGTCTTTGAGTTGCTAGGAATCAACAAATTTGGAGGAATTGAGCAAAAACTAGGATTTTTCTCTTGACCCTTCCAAAGGGTCTAGAGCGAAATTCCTAAGATCACCTATTTTCCTCGCAAATCAAGTCAAACTTTTGGTTTTTATGGCCTAGGAAGGAATGGAGTAGCATTTATTTGACCTTTGAGATTGGAATTGAAGTAAAGGAAATGAAGGATCGAGCCTAAAACTTGAATTTCTCTCTTGACCCTTCCAAAGGGTCTAGAGCGAAATTCACAAAATATCATTTTTCCTTCAAGTTTGTGCTATGCCAGTGATAGTGATCAAGGTGGATTGGACTTAAAGATTGCCGCAAGCATGCATTTGAGTTGGTTGTGGGTGCTAGAAGTGAAGATTTTGAGCTAAGGGATGAATTTCGCTCCTGACCCTTCCAAAGGGTCCAGGGTGAAATCCTTTGAAATGCCTATTTTTCCACCTTGTTTGAGCTAGGGAAAGGCAAGTTCCAAGGTCATGATGACAAGAGCATGGAATAGTGAAAAATCAAGATTGTGAAGGTATGGAAAGATGAAGTAAATGGACTAAAATGACAAAATCGCTCCTGACCCTTCCAAAGGGTCTAGAGCAAACATTTCCTTGAAGAGAAGTGTTTTTCTAGGTGAGATGTTCAAGCAAGCCTCCTTGGGGGTGGTTTAAGCCTTTCTCACATCATGAACATTCTATTGATTATGAAGACTAAGTATGCCTTCATCAAATTTTGAAGAAACTCTAACATCTTCTAGGTTTACCTATGTCTCTTTAAAGAATCAACAAGCAAATTTCTTCAAGGCACCTTTTTTCCTATCTTAAATCGCTCATTAAGCCTTATGTTTAAATAAATAAAGAAAATCCGCCTTAACTAAACAATTGTTAAATTAGATATATTGACCTTTGAGCTTTGAAATTAAAAAGAAATCTATTCCTTTGCACCCTATTATATCTTTTTTAGCTTTATTGCTAAGTCGGCCATGCTTGGAGGTGATTTTATTTTATTTTATTTATGCATTTAAGAAGTTAGCCTTTTGGTAAAGTTGTGAAATCTCCATATAAAGGTAAGATGGTTTGAAAGCATCATTCCTTCATTTATATTTTTTTCTATGCAAATTTGAGGAGTAGAATTGGAGAAGCGAATTGCAGCAGGTATAGGCAAATTTCTGATTTAAGAAGGTTGATTAAAGGCTAAGTCATCAAGGGCGAACTTGAAGTGCAGATCAAAGACCTTTCATCCAGTGCAAATCTTCATTTTTTTTATCCATCTATTCAAATTGATAGCTAAAAATCAAGGATAAGGTATGTACAATCAGATTTTTGAAAGTGTATTGAAGACCTTATTCAAATTTCTATATCAATCCTTTTTGAGGTTAAGTCTTCAATAATCTGGTTTGATTCGTAAGTGATATCAATTTGAAAATTGATAATTTAAAGGGTTTATCATTCTATTTTCAAATTGTAATCTAATCATTTCTTTAAAGGTCTCAAATCTCCTATCTTGGGTACTATACTTAAACCTAACTAAGCCTCTTTTTTGTAGGTATCAAATGATGACCCCCAAGGTGAGTGGATCCACTGCTTGGTAGGATCTCATCAAAGAAGATCAAAAGAATGATGATTTGGAGACCAAGATCATGTCCAAATGGAGCAATATCGGAGACACCAATTTAGGGAACTTCAATGTGAAGAAGTTTCAAGAAGCACCCTACATCAGCAAGCTATCACCCATAGCCAAGAAGATAATTGAGAGTGGCATCATCAAGGCCATAGGCTTCCCTCTCATAGTTAAATGTCATGAGATGATGATTGATTGTGCCTGGCACTATGATTCACATTCAAGGACAATCATAGCCAAGGATGGAACTGTCTTAGCCTTTCTTTCAAAAGAAGCTATAAGTGAAGCCCTTCATCTCCCGAAGCTGAGAGATATGATCTATAAGATCTTGTCAAGAGCTAGGTCTATCTATGAAGATGATCCTGACACCTATCTAAACTTCATCAATAAGAATTGGTTACTCAAGAGTAGGCCTCGCTTGAACAAGATATCGAATATGCCACATAGAATTGATTTCCAAGAGGAATTTAGGGACTTGATAACCATGCTCAATTGGGTTATAGGTGCCTCTCAGGCTTTCTTCTTCGACAAGTGGATTTTCTTCTTTAGTCAAGTGATCGTCCAAGGAAAAGGAATGCTCAATTGGGCTACAATCATTAGCAACAACCTAGACATGTAGTTGAGGAGGCTAGTCCCTACTAAGTCATTCCACATGAGTTCATATGTTATATATTCCTTAGTAAGAAGCTTTGAGTATGCAAGGCTAACACATAGAGGAGTTGTTGGGAGAGGACTCAGAGAAATAAGAGCATGTGATTCTTATGTTCAACTGCATCATCTGCCAAGGAATGACTACAAGCTAGTCAATGACACCTTCACAATGTATATCACTAGGACATTGCAAGGAGGGATTCACAATTGATTGTCTTCAGAGGCACAGGAGCTCGTGAAGAAGCATGGTGCATGGTTCATTCAATTTCCAAAATTCACCTACATCAGGGTCCATGGATGTCCTTCACCTCCTTATATGTTGCCAAGGTATCCTACAGATAGAATAATATTACTTGAAGTGACTAGACAATTGGCAGCTTATGCTAAAGCATCAAGACATAAGCATGGAAATGGTATCCCCGTACCTATTTTACTGGGAAATTCAATTGAAGTGTGTCCTAATTATCAAGTCATAGAAGATGCAAAAAAGGAATTATCTCTGTATTCATTCACATCCTTTGCCTCAAGAGAGAATTTTGATCCTCATGGTCATATGGAAGAGACAGATGGGAAGAAGTACAAACATGAGTTTCAACTGGAGGACTTCTAGATGAATGTCCAGGATGACGTAGAGGTGAAGAGAAATATGCATTCTAGATTACCCTTGGATCTTATTCAGAAATGTAAGGTTTATAGAGTAGCCAATCAAGCCCAGGACAATGGTAGATATCTCCAATCATCCTATGAGAAGGAAGATAAAAAAGTAAAGATGGATTGGAATGAGAAAGAAGTTGTAGACCTAAGAGCATTGATGGACTGTGTTTTAAATTGCACTCGTAGATGGGTGGACGTACAACATCAAAAATTGAAGGAGAAAAATATAGCCAAGACATTCACCCTACAAACAAGAACAAAAGAAGGGAAAGCAAGTGTGAGTGAGAGCACTTCTCATTCCAAAGGGTTGAAGAGAAAAGAAGGACCTGAGAAGAGAGAACCTTCCAAGAAGAAACAAAAGGTGAATCCTGATTGTCCACTGAGTCCGTCTTCTAGACATGAAAAAGAGATAAGTCAAGGAAAAGATCAAAGAGAGACAGTGTACAAAATTGATGAGTCTATGGAATCTATGGTGCAAAATGATAAACAAGGCAAAGGATGAACACCTCAGCACTCATCAAGTCAATCTCTCTAGGTTGGTGTTAATGAACAACAAGAAGAAAAGAATGAAGAAGAAAAGAATGATGATGAAGCAACATCTCCTTTCAGAGATGATAGACCTCTGCCTAAGGAAATACAGGTAACAAAAAGAAAGTTTTCCATTCCAAATTGGCTAAAAGAAAGACTGACGAGGGTAGTTGTAGTTGAAGAGGAAGAACAAGTATTTGATTTGGAAAGTCTCATAGGAAATTCCCAAGAAGAAATCAAAAAGAAGAAGGCTAAAAAGATGTCAAAGGTAATTAGAGATGATGCAGGATCCAGGAAGATATAGGTAGCCACACCAGTAGTGGACAAATATGAGGATGAGATTATGGTAGAGGAATATGATCTAGAGACATTTGATCTTGGTCCACTTACCCCTGAGCAGGCCATGGAAAAAGCAATTCATTTAGTGAGAGCACTTAATGACAAACTCAAAGAAGAAATGGAAAAGAATAAGAAGTTAGAAAGGGAGGTTAGTGCTTGGAGCAATTATTTTAGCCACCTTAATCAACCATTAAGGTGACAGGATCGAACAATATCACCTTTGCATGCACTTCCTCCTAAATCAATGAATGAGGCAGAAAGGATGAAGAACTTAGCCCAACTCATGAGTTCATGGATTGATGAATCTTACAAGGTAGCCATTGAATTTGTAACAAGAATGATGAGGACAGTTCATCAGGCTATCCAAGTTCTTGAGATCATTCATAATCTATTAATAACTATGGATACATTCACTCACACTAGAGACATTGTCATCCCAGTCTTGCAAGTGATAAGAAGGAAGCCAAGATAGATTTTAGCACAAGAGAAGATAATGGATGGAGGAACCCATAACCTTCTGCAATGGTCAACTTTGCTCCAAATGAAGGAAGTTCTTTTTGAAGACATCAATAACAGATGCAACTGAGTTGAAGACACTATCCACCCTATTCAAGATAAGGTGTTTGATGTATTGTGTACAATCCTTGAAAGAAGGATAGAGATCGAAACAAATGTGGATGTCCAAGAATTGGAAGACAGGATCAAGATTATTTTTTGCAAAGAGGAGAACATGGTCACAAAAAAATAGCAAGATCAGATGTATGCTACTATGTTCCTGATCGAGAAAACAAAAAAACTAGAGCCTAGATGGGAAATGATGCTTCTCATAGCTTTTGATCAAGTCCTTCACTTGGATGAATGAATGAAGAACCTGCATGAGATTCCCATTGCTGAGATCGAGGGGATTATGTCCAGATTCATTGAATATGCTAGAAGAGAACATAGAAAAGAGAACAAAATTCTAGATGAGAAGTTGTTGTAAGATGATGGCAACTCTATTCCCATTGGGATATGTTTCCTCATTATTTGTGCCAATTTATATTGGCTATGGATTGATAATGTTTATCTAAATGGGGTCCTTTTTGTAACAAACCCTAATTAGGGTTTAGGTATCAAAATCTCAGCCTTTGATCTTCTTAGATCTAGGTCGTTCATTGTATTTGAGAGTGTTATATAAGCCCTCACTCAATTCATTTTAGAGAGAGAGAGTTAGAGAAAAGAGAAATAAGATTAAGATTGTTAGTAGGAAAGAAAGAAGTAGTGAAGAGAGAAAGTTGAACAATTGTTGTTTTATTTTGTTATGAGAGCAATGAAATATTGAAGTTATGGTGTTTTATTGCAATCCTTGTGGCTATCTTCATGGTTGTTTATCCTCTTGAATCACTCTTAGTAGAGATAGTACTTAAGTTTTAGAATTAGATTGAAGGACAAATATTGTGTTTGATCTTTGGTAAAACTCATACTCCAAACCACTAGCTCCTTACTGATTGTAAGCACGCCTTGTGTGGTCAACTAGAGATATTAAGATTGTTTAAGAGTTCAATCATTATTGGAGATATTGATATGTATCTTAGTGATAGTATCTATCCCATTAATGATTAAAAAATCATTGAATCCCCTTACAAGATCGCACCAATTCTAGTAGAGTTGTAATCTTTTGGCAATACTGAAATTGGTAGAGTTTTATCAAGACCAATCCTCATTGAGTCATTCATAGGATTAGTTTAGTATCATCTCCTTAAAGCCCTTATCTTTTGCCATTTTTTTTTAAGCATAGGTTAGTATTAGGATAATTCACTTTCCTCATTGAAAAGTAGTTGCAAGAACAAGTTTTCTTAGAAAGTACGTAAGGCCCCTTGTAAAACAACAAACACAATGACCACTGGTGCTTATCCATTAGTACATGGAGGATTGGGAATAACTGGCTGTGCTAACTTCTCTGGTTTTAGGATATCCCAAAAAAAATCTGCCCTTGCAATGCGAGCTCGACCCTTGGCAAAAATGTCAAGCAATTCAGTTCATCGTGCGTTGTGGTGCCATGAATTCTGCAGTAAGTTGCAGATGCAAATTCGAACAACTGCTTGGGATATAGCTGCAAACTCAACCTCTACTGGAGTTGGAAAATGTCAGATTGTGGACAATCTTCATGAAATGGCTGACCCAACATAGTGACTCAGAAATATTTTTGTATTTTTAGATTTTCTAATTTTTTGGTTTTTCTGGTTTAACACGGATCTTGCATATCCTAAATATAGCATTGGAAAGGTTGATTAGACTCAACTTGCTGCAAGGATCCTAACAAGACCCCTCCTAGTGCCAATTTTATTGATGTGTCTGAAATCGCATTGCTACGGTTCCATGCGGCCAACACAGAATAGAATGTACTCACTGAGTATCCTATCCTCTCTTGAGATAAGGAAATCCCTAATGTTGGTTTTGTTGATCAAAGGGGATGACCTCAAGGTTTTAGTTGTTAGGTCTTGATTGCAGGATTACTCATTGATTGATGTGATTTGTTGGGAGCACAAGGGGTCTTACATTTTGCAACAAGGTGGTCTGCTGTGATTCTCAGACTACGAAATAAAATAAAAAAGGGAAGGGTTCAGGAAGCCTAAGGACAAGGACGATAACAATTGATGCAGCGAGTAGATAGATTTTGATAAACTAGTTCTTGTTTCGCCAGAGATACCCTCACAACTAGACAAAAATAGTGCAAGGCCCAAGGGATGAAGGATTTTCTTACCGAAGACACTCATTTTAGGCACCCAATTCTGGCGCAGCCTAAGATGAACACTTGCAGTTGAACTAAGCACATTTTGGGTTCAGACTAACCATGCATGGTGACCTACAATTAGCAAACCCCCCAATGGTATGAACCAGAAATGCATCAAATACCCCTCCATACTTCACCATTAAAATCCCTACACTCTAAAATTTAACCAGCTAAAAGAAACCATGCAAACAAACTAAAACAAAGACAACAAACACCATACTTCAATGTTCATATATTTGCTTTAGCTGCCATTACAACAATTTCTACAGCATCTCTATGCTATGCTTAAAATCTAATCTATTCTAACTCTAAAATCTAACATAAATTCTAAGTACAAAATTCTCTCTAACTGCCTAACTATCTAACCCTTTTCAAAAGAAAGGCCTCTACCTTTTATAGTTTTTATTATATTGAATCAGAGGCTAGGATTGACTGCATCCAAGGGCTGCAACGTGCCATCCAAAAGCTGGCAACCTTAACCCATGCCCATTAAACTCTTAGCCATCTATCCAACTACTATCCCAACTACCTACCACTATTTGGATTCAATTTGAGTCTAGCCGGTAGTTGGACATAACTGTCCACAAAAATATCCTACGTAGGACCCACAGGCAGTTTAACAATAAAACAATTTTAGTAAATAGAAACTGAACTTCTAGAGTTAAATCTAGCTATGTACTTTTCCTAAGAATGCATGATTGTTGCATTCGGAGTGTTCTTTGATCTTTGGTGGTGAACTTTAACTTTTTGCCTGAGTAGCATGCTTCCCAATGCTTCATCACTTTGATCCTGTGTTGCATCTTTTCTCCTCTAGCTTCCAATGCTTGGCCTTGGTTGCAATCCCTCTTCGATTTGCATTTTTAGGTGTTTGCCTAGTTCTCTGCGATGGCACCTTGTGACCTACAAACCATCAATCTCATTTTAATAAATTAATTTAACAAACATTAAATTTAACGCCTGGAGGGTGATTTGAAAATTTTGCAAGTTTAACACTTTTACTCCTTCCGTGAATTTAGTTGTTCCTGGAAATTTCAAGCTAAATGCATAAAATGCGAACTTGGACATTATGCGTGATTTTACCCTTCTTGCCCAATTTCGAGGTGAAGAAACTCTGCAAACGTTAAAGTTTAACTTTACCTCATTTTGGCGATTTTGGGTAAGAGGGGCATTTGAAAAGTTTTTAAAAAAGTTCATACTTAGACGTTTCCGAAATTTGGCCTAAATGGCACTTCTGCAAACTTTAAGTTAATGCCTTACTATTCTATTTTCACGTTTTTAGTGGGGGGGGTTTGAGAGCACTTGCAAGGCTTTTAAAACTTTAAACTTCAAAACTGTATGGCTTATTGGCAAATTTCAGGATTTTGGGCACTTTTGCAAACTTCAGAGACTTTGGGCACTTTTGAATTTTTGCAAAGTTTTACAACTTTAACATTTTTACTCCTTTATGGTGAATTTCAAGATTTTGGGCACTTCTGCAAACTTTGGAGATTTTGGCCACTTTTCAAACTTCAGAGATTTTAGCCACTTTGTAAACTTTAGAGATTTTGGGCACTTTGTAAACTTCAGAGATTTTAGCCACTTTGAAAACTTCAGAGATTTTAGACTTTTTTGCAAAGTTTTAAAACTTTAACATTTTTCCTCCTTTATGGCAAATTTTGGGATTTTGGGCAGTTTTGCAAACTTCGGAGATTTTGGCCACTTTGTAAACTTCGAAGATTTTAGCCACTTTGCAAACTTTGAAGATTTTGGGCACTTTGCAAACTTTGGAGATTTTAGCCATTTTGCAAACTTCGGAGATTTTAGACTTTTTGCAAAGTTTTAAAACTTTAACATTTTTCCTCCTTTATATCTCCCTTTGGTGAAAATCAGTATTTTGGGTCCTTCTGCGACCTTTAGACGTTTCATCATATTTGTGGGATTTTGCAAGCTTCTACCATTTCTCACCTTACTTAGGCGATTTTACATGTCAAAAAAGAAAAGAAAAAGGACACTTTGAAGCTTCACACTTATTGTTTTACTAGCTTAAGCGATCGTTTGAAATTTTAATGCTTGAACGTTAAACTCACCCTGCAGATTTCCATACTTACGCTCCAAAAGATGTGAGACACCCTGTGCAAAACTCAACAAGGCAAAGGTGAAAAGACCAAAAAGAGGGGGACCCTGTTGGCAATAGGGAGCGTGTGCAACACAACAAATGGCAACTCGGCTGGGAAATGTTCCTAAACATTTGAAGGATGACTATTCGGATCGAACCCCAAAATATTTGGTATATATCCCACAAACCAACCAAATGACAGAAGACAAATTTAAAACAAAAATGATGTTGCAAACTGAATCAAGTCACGAACCTTGAGAAATCAAGTGTGTGCATTGAAGTTCACTCAAGCCTCAGTAAGCGATTTTAAGCATTTAAAAGTGTAGTGATCACAATGTTGGCAACAAGACGCAATAAGCAACTAAATTTTTAGACTGACTAAGCCTTAAACTAAAATGGATTGACTACAAGGCAACCATCAATTAGGTGCTCTACCAAAGTCAGCATCTAAGAAATGAGCTAGAATTTTTTTCCAACTTCATACACCAGTGCTGGGAAAAGCAAACAAACACCTTCAAAAATTGACAGGGAGACAACCCCTTTTGAAAGGACACCTACACTACGGAAAACAAACTAAACTAAAGCAAAAAACAAGAAATCTAAGCTTAAAAATAGAAAATGAAGAAAAACAGAAAACAAACAGCTAAACTATGTACAAGGAGAAATTGACTGTATAAAATGCGGGCTGCATGCATGCGTTCCCAACCCAGGATGATTTTTCAGTATGTGTGGCAGTAACAGGGCACTGGGAACAGTTCTCAGTTTGGCCTACTTGTCTTTATATTCTGAAAAGAAAATTTTTAGTTGGCCACTCTCGAATTTAACTAGGACATTGGGCAAAATTATTAGTTGGGGAAGTTCATTAGTTCCATGGTTAATCCATTTATAGGTTGTTTTCCTAGAATATTCAAAATTAAATGAAAAATTTTCAGAATTAATAGCAGGAGGGAAAGAAATAGCCAGGCAAGTTTTTGAGTCATGCAGAGTATTGTATGGTGGGTTGTGTGGCAGGAAGGCTTCAACAACTATATCAGGAGGTCATCATTGGTGGTGTAGCATCTTGGTAGCATTCAGAGTGTGCAAATCAACATCAGATTTTTTATCGAGTGGCGCAGGCTGACAGTTGATCTCAAAACCGAACTTGAACTCAGGAAAGAGGGGTGCATCATCTACTGGTGCATCTTCATATTGTGTGAATAATGTAGCCTTAGGCACCTCTGCCAGGACGTCTTCAAATAGCAAGGATCATTCAATTAATTGGCCCTCAAAAACATCCTTGACATACTCTTGGATTGCATCGTCCATTGGTGAGGCTGCTACAAACTGCTCTTCAACCTGTGGCTAATCCACAAAGCTCACTTGATCGTCCTTCTGAACACTATCCTCATCAGTTGTAGGGATAATAAATTCATCTGTTGCCTTGGTTTGATTGACCGATTCATCTTGCTTAGCAATTGGCAACTCCATCCTTTCATCATCGGGGAGTGCAGCGTTGCATTGATTTTGCGTTCATCTATGCTCATTTGTAGCAAGGCAGGTACTCCACACTTTGCTAGTGATGCTCTCCTCTAGATCTTTCGGCAGTCCAAATAAGGCTTTGACTTGACTGACTGCCTCCATGCATAGTGAGCAAGTTAATTCTGAGTGTGGGGTGCGGTGAATTCTGCACCACCAAGGTGACAACATGCTCTCCAAACATAACTCCCCCTCAAGGCCAAACTTGTTCTCAATCTAATCCTTAAAATGTGTAAACTCATCGATGCTAGATGGAGGACTAGGAATATCCAGCTATGCTAACTTCTTTGGTTTGGGGATATCCCAAAAGAATATCCGCCCCTGCAATGCGAGCTCGACCCGTGACAAAAATGTCAAGCAATTTAGTTCATCGTGCGTTGTGGTGCTATGAATTCTGCAGTGAGGTGTAGATGCAAATTCGAACAACCACTTGGGATATATCTACAAACTCAACCTCAACTGGAATTGGAAAACATCAGATTGTAGACAATCTTCATGAAATGGCTGACTCAACATACTGACTCAGAAATATTTTTGTATTTTTAGATTTTCTGATTTTTTGGTTTTTTTGGTTTAACAGGGATCGTGCATATCCCGAATATAGCATTGGAAAGGTTGATTAGACTCAACTTTCTGCAAGGATCCTAACAAGAGCTCTCCTTCTAGCACCAATTCTATTGATGTGTCTGAAATCGCATTGCTACGGTTCCATCCAACCAACGCAAGTTAGAATGTACTCGCTGAGTATCCTATCCTCTCTTGAGATAAGGAAATCCCTAATGTTGGTTTTGTTGATCAAAGGGGACGACCTCAAGGTTTTGGTTGTCAGGTCTTGATTGCGGGATTACTCAGTGATTGATGTGATTTGTTGGGAGCACAAGGGGTCTTACATTTTGCAACAAGGTGGTTTGCTGTGATTCTCAGACTATGAAATAAAATAAAAAATGGAAGGGTTTAGGAAGCCTAAGGACAAGGATGATAATAGCTAATGCAGTGGGTAGACAAATTTTGATAAACCAGTTCTTTTTTCACTAGAGCTACCCTCACAACTAGACAAAAACGGTGCAAGCTCCAAGGGATGAGGGATTTTCAGACTGGAGACACTCGTTTTAGGCACCCAATTCTGGCACAGTTTAAGATGAACACTTGTAGTTGAACTAAGCACAATTTGGGTTTAGACTAACCATGCACGGTGACCTATAATCAGCAGAGCCCCCAATGGTATGAACCGAAAATGTATCAAATACCCCTCCACACTTCACCACTAAAATCCCCGCACTCTAAAATTTAACCAGCTGAAAGAAACCATGCAAATAGACTAAAAAAAAGACAACAAACACCATACTTCAATGTTCATATATTTGCTTTAGCTGCCATTACAATAATTTTTGCAGCATCTCTATGCTATGCTTAAAATTTAATCTATTCTAACTCTAAAATCTAACTATAAATTCTAACTACAAAATTCTCTCTAACTGTCTAACTATCTAACCCTTTTCAAAAGAAAGGCCTCTACCTTTTATAGTTTTTACAATATTGAATCAGAGGCTAGGATTTACTGCATCCAAGGGCTACAACCTACCATCCAAAAGTTGGCAGCCTTAACCCATGCCCATTAAACTCTTAGTCATCTATCCAACTACTATCCCAACTACCCGCCACTATTTGGATTCAATTTGAGTCTATCCGGTAGTTGGACATAACTGTCCACAAAAATATCTTGCGCAGGACCCACAAATAGTTTTACTATAAAACAATTTCAGTTTACAGAAACTGAACTTCTGGAGTTAAATTCAACTGTGTACTTTTCTTAAGAATGCATGATTATTGCATTCAGAGTGTTCTTTAGTCTTTGGTGGTGAACTTTAACCTTTTTCCCGAGTGACATGCTTCCCAATGCTTAATCGCTTTGATCCTACACTGCATCTTTTCTCCTCCAGCTTCCAGCGCCTAGCCTTGGTTGTGATCCCTCTTCGATTTGCATTTTCAGGCCTTCACCTAGTTCTTTGAGATGGCCCCTATGACCTACAAACCATTAATCCCATTTTAATAAATTAATTTAACAAACATTAAATTTAACACCTAGAGGGTGATTTGAAAATTTCCCAAGTTTCATGCTTTTACTCCTTCCGCGAATTTAGTTAATCCTGGCAATTTCGGGCTAAATGCATAAAATGCGAACTTGGACGTTTTGTGCGATTTTACCCTTCTTGCCTAATTTCGAGGTGAAGAAACTTTGCAAACATTAAAGTTTTACTTTACCTCATTATGGTGATTTTGGGCAAGAGGGGTGTTTGAAAAGTTAAAAAAAAAATTCATACTTAGAAGTTTTTGAAATTCGGCCTAAATGGCACTTCTGCAAACTTTAAGTTAATGCCTTACTATTTTATTTTCACATTTTCGGTTGTCGGGGGGGGTGTTGAGAGCACTTGCAAGGCTTTTAAACTTTAAATTTTGTGCAACTGCTAACTTCGGGATTATAAGGTGGTTTGCTAACTTTAAACTTCAAAACTTTTTGCATTATTGGTGAATTTCGGGATTTTGGGCACTTTTGCAAACTTTGGAGATTTTGGGCACTTTTGACTTTTTGCAAATTTTTAAAACTTTAATATTTTTCCTCCTTTATGGCGAATTTTGGGATTTTGGGCACTTTTGAAAACTTCGGAGATTTTGGCCACTTTGCAAACTTCGAAGATTTTAGCCACTTTGCAAACTTCAGAGATTTTAGCGACTTTGCAAACTTCAGAGATTTTAGACTTTTTGCAAAGTTTTAAAACTTTAACATTTTTCCTCTATGACAAATTTTGGGATTTTGGGCACTTTTGTAAACTTCAAAGATTTTAGCCACTTTGCAAACTTTGGAGATTTTGGGCACTTTGCAAACTTCAGAGATTTTAGCCACTTTGCAAACTTCGGAGATTTTGGGCACTTTGCAAACTTCGGAGATTTTAGACTTTTTGCAAAGTTTTAAAACTTTAACATTTTTCCTCCTTTATATCTCCCTTTGGCAAAAATCAGCATTTTGGGTCCTTCTATGAACTTTAGATGCTTCATCATATGTGGGGGATTTTGCAAGCTTCTGTCATTTCTCACCTAACTTAGGTGATTTTACAAGTCAAAACAAAAAAGGACACTTTGAAGCTTCAAACTTAGTGTTTTACCAGCTTAAGTGATCTTTTGAAATTTTAACAGTCGAACATTAAACTCACCCTATAGATTCGCAGGCTTATGCTCAAAAATACGCGAGACACCCTATGCAGAACTCAACAGGGCGATGGCGAAAATACCAAAAAGAGGGGGACCCTGTCGACAACAGGGAGCGTGTGCAACGTACAACACATACTCATCAACACCCTCTTCAAAAGAAGGGCTTGAAATGAAGACCATTCACTAGGATTGGAAGAACTTCGCCATCAAGCCTGGAGAGATGAAATGCATTGGCCTTGTTGCAACTTGTGATGATATATGGGCCACTCCAAATAGCATCAAATTTGGAGTGTCACCCAGCTTTGGATTTGTTTGCATCCCATTTGAGAACTAAATCTCCCTCTTTGAAGACCCTATTTGTTGCCCCTGCTCTTGATGAGTCTCAAGTGTATGCATAGCCTGACTTCTAACCTCCTCCAGATTCACCAGCTCAGCTAGCCTTACTATCATGGCATCATTCTCTTTTAATTCCATTTGATGTGCTAGTTCAAGAGAGGGTAACTCCAGGGAAGTTGGGAGTCTTGTTTCCTTCCCATATACTAGCATGAAAAGGGAGTTACCAATTGCCCTCTTGGTGTGATCCTGTCATCCCATAAAGGTTGTCCTCAACTTAGTATGTCATGCCCTCTAATTGTCTTCAATCATCCTTTTAATTATCCTGATGAGGTTCTTGTTGGAAGATTCAGCTAAGCCATTATCTTGAGGGTAATAGTTGGATGACGTCTTCAAGTATACATCATGCCTAACTATCCAAGAACTAATTTGGGTTCCAACAAATGCCCTGGTATTGTCTGATATGATGGTGGAGGGGACATCAAATCTTGCCACAATTCCATCAAGGAATTCCAACACTGAGGCCTCAGTGGCATCCCTCAATGCAACTGCCTTTGTCCACCTAGTGAAGTAATTTGTTGCGGCCAAGATCCACTTATGGCCAGCACTAGAAGGTGGATTTATCATACCAATGAAGTCTAAACCCCATTGTGTGAATGGTTGATCTTCTTGGATGGGATGAAGAGGTAGGGCAGCTAGTCTTTGCTTCCCAGAGAAGAGAGCACATTTCTTGCTATTCTTCACCCATCTATGTGAGTCATTGGAAAAGGATGGCCAGTAATAACCAACCCTCATTATTTTGATAGTCGTAGTCCTTGTAGAGAAGTGGCCCCCTGAAGAGCCATCATGAAAGTCCTCTAACAATCTATTGACTTGGTTTTTCTTGATACATTTTAGTAAGACTCCATTAGAGTCTCTTTGAAAAAGGGTGCCATTCACTAAGACATAGGGAATGGACTACAACCTGAAATGCCTTCTTTTGGTCCTGTCCAGACCTTGGGGGTATCTACCTTCCATTAAGAAGGTGTTCATTTCACTTACCCAACTAAATTGAGTGTTGTTGCTAGTTGGTTGATCCTCCTATAACACAAGGGCGACCTCTGAAGTAGTCTCAAAAGATGAGACAAGTTGTTCACATAGGCCCCTGCCTCTTACAAGCTTGGTGATCTTGATGTTCATGTCATACTCCATAACTTTGGTTATCCACCGAGCCCTCTTCTCACTGATGTCCTTGTTTAAAAGGAAATCCTTGACACTTGCATGTGGAACTAAGAGCTTGATCTTGTTGTTAGACAACATGTGTTTGAACTTTTTTAATGCCCTTACAACAGTGAGGACTTGCTTTTCTACATAGCTATACTTAAGCTCATAGTCCTTTAGCTCCTCACTAAATAAAGCAATAGGTTGCTCCAAATTATCATCGTTTAGTTGTGTTAGGACAGTTGAGATGCTGGATTCTCCCTCAAAGGTATAGAGGATAAAATCCCTTTCATAGTTAGGATTGACAAGGGTAGGGGCCTATGCAATTACTTGTTTGATCTCTTCAAAACTAGCCCTCCCCTCCTTGGTCTAACTGAAAACCAAGTTTTTCTTCAACATGGAAGTGAGGGGTTTTGCCATGGTGGCAAGGTTGGGAATGAACCTCCTCACAAAGTTGATCCTACCAAGGAAACTTTGCAATCCTTTCTTGTGACTAAGGAGTGGAAGAGAAAGAATAGCCTCCACTTGCTCTGGATCAATGGTCAAGCCCTCCTTGGATACAATGTGTCCTAGCAATCTTCCTTGATCAGTAGCAAATATACACTTGCTAGGGTTTAAGGACACACCATACTCCCTGCATTTCATGAACACCTGCTCAAGATGACCAAGATGGTCAGCTGCATGCTTTGAATAAATAGTTATGTCATCAAGGTATACAAGCACAAACTTTGCTAATACCCCCTTGAAAGCCATGTCCATTTCTCTTTGAAACGTGGCACCTGCATTGGTTAGCCCAAAGGGTGTTTTGCAATAAGCATAGGTACCCCACTTAGTAGCAAATGCAGTCTTGTATTATTTTGATTCTTGGACCAAGATTTGATTATAGCCTGAATACCCATCCAAGAATGAAAATCTTTCCGAGCCATTGACCTTTTGGAGAATCTGCTCAATAGAGGGAAGGGGATAGTGATCCTTGAGGGAGGCTCTATTGAGATCCCTAAAGTATACACATAGTTTGATTTCCCCATTCTTCTTTCTTATAGGGACAAGAATGGCCACCCAAGAGGAGTGCTTGATAGGGAAGATGATATTGGCTTCTATGAGCTTGGTCAATTCCTTCCTCATTAATGGCTCAATCTTGGGGTTTATTGGCCTTTGCTTTTCTCTAACTGGCTTTGCATCTGAGTTTAGCTCTATGGTATGCTGGGCTAAGCTGGGGTCAAAACCCTTTAAGTCTTCATAGGTCCAAGCAACTATGTCATCATACTTTTGACAAAGCTCAACAAAGGCCTCTTGTTTAGTTGAGGAACACACCTTGCCCAAGTTTAGAGACCTACCTTTGGTGACAACAACTGGCTTGTACTCCCCCCCCTTTGCAGCTAGTTTCATCTTCTTCTTCAACTGATCATCCGAGTTGAAAATGCCTTCCAAGGTAACTAGACCTTTAGGCAACTTGTTGGAGTTGAGTTGCATGATTTGATCTCCATACTGGTCTTGCATTGTAGACTGATTTTTAGAAGAAAATTCTACTTCATTTTGCAAGAAGTTGACAATTTTTTGATCACTTTCAAACACTTACCAATTTACCTGATCGTTTGGGATAGCAGGCCTCACAACATGTGCTGGTATGTCGAATTGAGCACCAACCATTGCAAGCCTATCAACATGCTTGTTTTGACTTCTAGGGATACTCTGGATGTTGAAGGCTTCAAATCCTTCAATCAAGTTCCAAACCCTGTGTTTGTATGATTTAAGCAGGTTGTTCTTTGTTATGCTTTGAGCTCGGATGTGATTAACAACCAACTCACTATCTCCAAACACTTGGAAAGATCTGATCTTTCTACTTTGTGCAAGTTGGAGGCCTTGGATCAAGGCTTCATACTCAGCGACATTGTTGGTGCAACCAAACTGAAGCCTAAAAGAGAAGAAACATTTCTCTTGCTCTGGAGAAACAAGCATCACACCAATGCCTGCACCATTCTTGTTTCTTGAACCATCAAAAAACATTCTCCATAACCCCTCTGAGTCTCCTTGTGTCTTGATGACATTAAGGATAGGAGTATCCTCTTCATGGATACAATAGGTGCCAAGCCCAGTCTCTTCAGTCTCAGCTAATGGATCAAACCAAAAAGCATTGGCCCATTCGTCCAACAAACAATCAGGGACCTCTTGCAAAAGAGTAGCAGGCTCACAGAGAGTACACTCCTCCCGCTCTTCATTCAAAGTGTAGTTCATGTTTATAGGGCTGGGGGTGTAGGGCTCAATGTGGTTTTGGGCAATGGGCTCTGCCCTTATGGTAACCTTGGTACCATACCTTGTTTGAAATAGCATGTGGGACCAATTAGAAGACAGGTACCCACCTATCTTGGTGGTGAAGTCTCTAGATAGGCAGATGGCAAAGAAGGTAGGGAGGTCGATGATTGATATGTCATGAAAGACAGTGCAACTAGGGCATGCATGCAAGGTTAAATTCAAATTTTTAACAACCCCAACTGTATTAATAAAAGTGCCATCTAATTGGACAACCCTTTTAGTCACAGGTTCATATTCTATGCCAAGAAGATCAACTACCTCCTTTGGCATGATTGAGTGACTAGCTCCTGAATCTATCATGTAGTTGTGAACCAAGTTATCTCCTATGATTAAGGAGAGATAGAAGGGGGGAGGCTTGCTGATCTTGCTTGAATCTTCCTCCTCCCTGGGTTGCACCAAACTAGTGGAGACTGCCTTTCTGCTGACTATTGCCTCGTCACCTGATTGGTCAATGTCCTTCAGTGCCTCCTTAAGCAAATCCCTTTGAGATGGGATGGAAAGGGCCTCCCACATAGTGACGTTGAGGTTGGCTTTCTTCATCTGATCAACTATGTTGAAAGGAACACCAACTGATTTTAGAGGCCCCTTTGAGATTACAAGGTCTACTTTGTCTCTTTGGATGACTTGGGCCTCTTCCTGCCTCTTGGTCCCTTGCAAGGTACTCTGGCTTGTATCATGGATGACTACGTTGGACGTTGCAGCTTGGGCTGATGTTGAAGGTGAGGCAGCCTCCATGCCTCTCTTCTTTGACCTTGTATATTGCAACATAGACTTACCATTTGTTTGGTTCATACCATAGGACTCTACCTCCTGCCAATTGACAAAGGTAGAATCCCCTTGCAAGTAATCATGAGTGCCAATACTAGGCTGATTCGGGTCATATTGCTGGCTAGAAGTGGTCAGCTCATCCTGTACCACTAAGGCTTGGACAAACCCTCCATTTTGGCATGTGCCTTGGTTGTGTGGCTGATTGCATGGTTGACACCAATCCTGCTCTCGGGCAAGGTTATTTTGCATTGGAACTATCGCTTTTGAGTTGCTTGTAGTTGTGGGGTTCACACTACTCAAAGGCCTAGCATTGCTCCATTGGTTTTTCCCTTGAAAGGGTGGCCTATTCTGCTGATAGTTCTAATTTTGTGCCTGATAAGGTCTGCTATGCTGGGCTTGTTGCCTCTTTAGTGTCACCAACTCATTGATAAAATTTTGCAATAGAGCCTTGACCTCATGGAGCTCATTGGAGGATGTAGAGGGTGTGGATGATTGTCCTGCGGGCCCCATGGGGATAGGAGCCAAGGTGGGTTGTTGAGTAGGAGCTTCTGGGAAGAGAGGCATGGAGGCCTTGGACCTATCTTCCCAGCCTGAATCAAACAATTTTCTGCCCTTATGGCTATGTCATATGTACTCGGTAAAGAGGCTCCACCCATTGATTGTACCATGATAGCTATATCGCTGTTGAGAGCTCTAAGATAATACAAGAAGGCATGATTTGGAGATGGCTTCACTAGAGTAGGAATTATATTCCATGTCTTATGGACTCTGAAATTGAAATATCCCATGAACTCATGAGGTGCCCTCTTGATCATAGTCAACTACTCCACAAGTGATAGGTGATCACTTTTGTCTTCAAAATGATTGCATAACCTCTCCCCCAATTCATCCCAATTGTGAATGGATCTAGACAACAACCCTCTATACGACTACAAAGCTTTGCCTTTCAAAGATGTGGCTAAGAGTCTGACAACAAAATCATCTTGAGTGATATTATGGACAGAGTAGATGTTTGTAATGTCCTAAATGTGCCCAATGGGGGTAGTAGCTATTTCACCAATGAAGTATGGTATACTCTTTAATGCAACCACTGGTATATCATTCCATTGAGTCAAAATAAGGGGACTCCCCCCATTGAAGGTAACAAAAACCTGATTTCTTGCCATGTGAAACAATGGTCTATTAATATGAAAGGTGGGAGCCCTTGATAGTAATGGTCTTGTAAATGGAGCGATAGAATGAGACCTGGGAGATGGAGTGTTTACAACCCTGACTTCCCTAACTAGTGATAATGAAGGTCTACCTCTCCGCTTTCTACATCATGAAGATGAGAGTTCTTCGAACTGGAAACTACCTTTAGAAGATGCCCTTGTATGAATTTTGGGCATGAAATTCAGAGCTGCAACAAGTCATGAGAAAGCAATGGACCTGTTGAGTAGAGACTTTGGAACCCTTGGGTTCTGGGGTTTTGGACTTAAGCACTTTGGAACCTGGGGGTTCTGGACTTAAGCACTTCAGAACCTAGGGGTTCCAGACTTAAGCACTTCGGAACCTGGGGGTTCTGAACCTTCGAAGTAGCAAGCTTTGGAACTTGGGGTTCCAAACTTCCGGAGTTACGAACTTGCAATGACTTGGGAACCTAGGCATTCTAGGATCCCAGAGTTATGAACTAGTCATGAACAAGAAACTAGACCTATTGAGCAGAGTCACCAAGTGCTTGAGAAATAACTACCTCTAAAGGCTAAGACACTAAGAACAACATTGAAACCTTAGCATGTATGTCGAAATTGTGTCCCATAGGGTGTGCCAAAAACTATTATCACAAAAGCTTGCACCCTTGTTGAGCTATCAACTCGGCAACCTTGTGAAACATGGAAACAACCCCAAAGTGTGGGACCTTATGCAAGGGGGTTGAATCTCCTAAGAAGGTCTGCTTCCTTCTTAATCCAGGTGCAAGTGTTGAACCAAGTCAACACTTTAAAACTTACTCCTAAGCCTATTCTAACAACTTGCAGAGGTAAAGGGAATAGAGAAATGCTTAAAATAAAAGGAGGTGATGCACCAAGAAGAGATTGTTTCTCTCCCTACTTGAAATGACACTAAAAATCAACCGAAACACCCAGGAGATGCACAAACTTCAGTTGTATGAGTGACCCCAATGCATGTATGGAGGTTAGAATTCGTTGAATGTCAAGAGGGGAGAAGGTTTCCCATAAGTCACACTCAGAAATAAATTTAACAAAGTATATATGAGAGAAGAGCCACAAAACATACACCTATGATGAAGGTAAGGAAACATACATCTATGATGAAGGTAAGGAAACATACACAACATACATAAGTTGAATGAAGGAAAGAATGGTGATTTTAATTCATTATAAGGCTAATGGCCAACTTACAGTTTGCAAAATGCAGAAAAATACAAAAGAAGTGAAAGAGCATGGAATAGCTCAAGCTAGCAGGGAGAGTGATAACTCAATGATGAACGGATAGTACCAAAATGGTACTGAGAGGGGGGGGTGAATCAGTACAATCAAAAACACATTCCTAAAACCAGTTTGTCAACAGACACTACGCTTTGATAAACAAATAGTAACACCGGTCTCAAACAGAGTACAACCAACAAAACCCAGAATAACTGAGACAAGTATAAATTGGTTGACACTTATCTTTTCATACAATCTAATACTTCATTTCCATTTCAGCCTAGTGCATGAACATGTAATCTATCATCAAAAACGTAATAACACGTAGTTCAACATTTTTTACCAATAGACATAAGACACTGAACCATCACATGAAAACATCACACATGACACACAAATTCTTCATGTGGAAACCCAATTGGGACAAACCATGGTGAGGATGAATACCCACAAGTTGTTCTGAACTCTTTAGAAGTCCGCTCTGTTAGGAGCCTTGTCCGGTTAAAGACTAATACAATAGGTTGTGTTAGGAATTGATCATGTTAGGGATCACAAGGATAAGGGATGGCTAGAATACCCAGTTAAGGGTTAAACCCGGTTAAAGGTTACCTTGTTAGAGGATTTCAAGGATTTACAACAAGCCAGTTAAAGCTACCCTGTTAAGGGATTTCTCAACTGTTGAAGTGGTTAGAGCTCAACAAGTATTACAATGACCTAGTAACAACACTAAATGCCAATACAGATTTGCTTTAGCTCCTCTTCACCTTCTGCACTTTCACTCTATAGGTGTCACTTCTCTCCTCTGGTCTGGCAAGAATCACGTATCACTTCACTTGGATACACACACACACAACTTTTGCCAACAACTTCAGAAAGAAACACAACATCGACCTTATAGGAAATAGACAGGTCAGTAGCATAAACCCTAAACCCTAAACCTGTTAGGTTAAACAATTCAAATGGTTCAATCCTGACCATTGAGCACATTGCATTAAATGCAATAGTCTTGAACCGATCTCAAGACATTCTCCATCGTTCATATTCCACTCCTTTCATGGCAACTGATAACCCATCATGCGTTTTCACCATTTACAGACTTCACACATTCCTGAGGTAGATAGAAACAATCTCCTTCATGCAAGATCCTTCACGCACACAAGGCTGACGTGGCAACATGATCTGTTCTTCATTACAAAGCTAACTCATCACATAAAGTCACCGGTTGAGTCACACAGGCTTGAAGCACTTCAATCGGAAACCCTAAAGTTGAGACTACCAATAGTAGTCATACAAAGCTTCCATGTACTGGTTCTCATATCAACATGCTGGTTCACCTTGAACTAACATACTACTTCACTTTGGCACATATACCGATTCACAATGTTATACCAATTCTCACATATACCGGTTCTTTATAACATACCTGTTCTCTCTTCTTTAGCATATTGACATCAATGACAACATACAATGTCATTATGTCCACATACCGGTTCATGTCCTCATACCGGTTCACATAATGCCAACAATCTCCCCCTTTGGCATTGATGGCAATATACAAAGATATCTCTCCACTTCACATATTCTCCCCCAATTTCTGTAGATATCTTCTCTGCTTCACTTCTTCTCCCCATTTGACAACAATGTCAAAGTGGAGGCACGAGCGTCCCTGTTCCATTATGTTGCCCCCCCTGAGGAGTAGCACCCTTCAATACATCAATCATGAAAAAAAAAATTGACTATGCAATACCTGACTGATGTGGAGCAAATACCTTTAGTTCACCTCCTAAAGGGGTAGCACCCCTAATTCACCTCTTAAGTGCATAAATGTAGCCTTTGTGAGAGGCTTGGTGAATATGTCTGCTAACTGCTCCTTACTGGAAACATGTTCCAATGCAATCTCTTTGTTTTGAACCTTTTCCCTCAAGAAATGATACTTAAGCTCAAAGTGCTTGGTTCTAGAATACAAAACTGGATTCTTGGAGATGTTAATTGCACTAGTATTGTCACAAAATATACTTACCAGTTCATATACATGAACTTTGAAGCCATTTAATACATGCTTCATCCAGATTGTCTAAGTGTAGTTCATGAAAGCTACAACATACTCCACTTCCGCTGTAGACTGAGAGATACAACTTTGCTTCTTACTCATCCATGAGACTAGTCTACCACTGAGAAAGAATGCACCACCAGTTGTGCTCTTCTGGTCATCCACATTACCTACCCAATCAGCATCTGTGAATACTTTCAAGTTGAAATCATTGCTATATGGATACCACAATCCATAGTCAATTGTTCCCTTTAGATACCTAAGAATCCACTTGACTGCAACCAAGTGGGATTGTCTTGGACTTTTTTGGAACCTTGCAGTAGTGCCAACTGCATGTGCAATATCTGGTTTGCTATGCACTACATAATGCAACTTACCAATCATTGATCAGTATTCCTTCTCATTAACCAATGCTGAGTCAACCTCTTTGGATAGTTTATAACCAGTCACCATCAATGTATCAACTGGTTTGCTATCTTCCATGCCAAAGGTCTTCAACACCTCTTTGACATACTTGGAGTGAGTGAAAAAGCTTCCATCCTTCATCTGCTGAATTTGCAGTCCAATGAAGAACTTAATCTCCCCTATGAGTGACATTTCAAACTCTTTCTTCATCTCATTTGCAAACTCATGACTCATCTTGTCATCTCCACCAAAAAAAATGTCATCAACAAATACCTCACAGATCAGGATCTGATCTCCTTCAGATTTCAGGTAGATATTGCTATCTTCACTTGTTCTCTCAAATCCAATTTTCACAAGATGAGAGTGCAAACATTCATACCATGCTCTAGGTGCCTGGTTCAAACCATATAAGGCTTTATGTAGCCTACACACCATGCCACTATCTTCAGATAGGGAAAACCCATCCGATTACTCTATATACACCTCCTCTTCAAGTACACCATTTAGGAATGCAAATTTTACATCCATTTGATATACTTTGAATCCTTTAAAAGCTGCATAAGCAAGAAGCATACAAACTCCTTCCAATCTGGCTACAGGAGCAAAGGTTTCTCCATAGTCTTCTCCTTCTTGGGCATACCCTTTACACACTAGTCTAGCTTTGTTTCTAATCACCGTGCCATCCTCATTCAGCTTATTTCTGAAAAACCCATTTGGTACCAATGACATTTTTATGCTCTGGTCTAGGTACCAAAGACCATGTACCATTTTTCTCTATCTGGTCAAGTTCCTCTTCCATTGCCTTGATCCAGTCTTCATCTTTATGTGCCTCTTTGAATGATTTAGGCTCAAATTCAGAAATCATACATGAGTTTTCTCTGACCTTTCTTCTTGTAAGGATTCTTGTATCCTTATTTCCTATGGTCATCTTAGGATCATGATTCAGCTTGACATACTGAGGAATGGTCTTAATAGATTCCTCTTTCTTTTCTTCTTCATCCTCTTCTCCATCAGTGTCAGCATCTACATCTACCGGTGTAGGAACACTATTACTGGTACTCGGTTGACTGGCAACCGCTTCCCAGAAGATTACAACCGGTTCATTTACCACTTGCTTATTGTTGGTTTCCTCAATTTTCTCAAAGGTTTCATCAACTCTCACATTGATGCTTTCCATGATTCTCCGAGTCCTATTATTGAAACACTTGAGAGCTTTTCTTTTGGTGGAATACCCTAGGAATATTCCCTCATCACATTTCACATCAAATTTGCTCTGGTGTTTGCTCCTCTTGATGTAACATTTGCTACCAAACACTCTAAACTAGCTAACCACATGTGTCTTACCGGTCCAATACTCATAAGGAGTTTTATCCTTACCTTTCTTGATGAGTACCCGGTTCATCGTGTAGACTACAGTGCTCACTGCTTCTCTCCAAAAGGTGTGAGCAACCTTTCCTTGAATTAGCATTGTTCTTGCTACTTCAACCACTGCCTGGTTATTCCTCTTTGCTAGGCCATTCTACTGTGGATTCCGAGGGGCAGATAGTTGCCTCTTGATGCCATGTTCTTCACAATACTTGTTGAATTCAATGGAAGTGAATTCCCCTCCTTGATCAGTTCTAAGGCACTTGATCCTTTTACCACTTTCTCTCTCCACTAATGCTCTGAAAGCTTTGAACTTTCCAAAAGCTTTAGACTTATCTTTCAAGAATGTGACTCACATCATTCTTGAAAAGTCATCAGCGAGAATCATGAAGTACCTATCACCCTGCACACTCCTAGTTTTCATAGGACCACACAAATCAGTATGCACAAGATCAAGTAGATTGTCAACAGTGAAAGGTTTACCTTTAAAGGTTGAGGAAGACATTTTCCCCAGTTGACATTCTCTACACAAGGTATTTTTCGGTTTGCTCAGCACCGACAACCCTCTGGCCTTTACAATATTGTCAAAGTTTACATGGTAGAGTCTCCTATGCCATATCTAGTTGTCATCAAACTTGGCCATAAGACATGTACTGATATTTGCATTCAACTGAAATAGGTTACCTTTGGTCTGCATGTCGGTGGCCAGCACTTCACCATTCTTTCCTTTGATTCTGCACACTCCATTCTTGAATTCCAGAGTGAGACCACTATCATTCAGCTGGGCAAGACTTAGAAGGTTGTGTCTGAGACCATCAACCCAATATATATTATCATCAATGCTCTTTCCATTTGGAGAGATGGACCCTCTTCCTTTGACCATACATGGTGCATCATTACCAAAGTGAACCACACCACCATCATATTCTTCCAAGGATAGAAACTTGCTCTGGTCACTAGTCATATGGTGAGAACAACCACTGTCAATAATCCACTCATTGGAATTATCAAAGTGGGAGACAAGAGCCTTCTTGTCTGACACATCTTCCTTGACAACAACAAACACAATATCTTCATTTTCTTCATCTTCTGATTCCTCATCTATGACACCTTCATCAACTACCACAAAATAGTTTCTTTGGTTTCCTTCTTTTAATTTCTTGAACCTTTCCAGTTTGTCTTTGTTGTCACCATTAGGACAATTTACAACAATATGTCCTATCTAGTTGCAAGAAAAGAATTTCAAAGGGAGCTTACCTTTGTATTTACTGGTTCCTTTAGGAAGTTTCCTGGCAAGAAGAGCTTCAAATTCCATCAGAAACTCCTCACCATCCATTACTCTGCTCTGTCTTGGTTCACCACTGGTGCTTGCTTCTTTTACTTTTCTGGATGGTACAACAAAAGCTTTAAAAGCTGATTCAGTCTTTTGAACACTGCCATCAAAACTATTTAGCTCATAGGCTGTCAACTTTGCAATGATGGAGTCTGCAGATACCTTAGTCTTGTCTATTGATCTTAGCTCCTAAATAGTAGCAACCCTTATTGCATAGACTGGTAATAGGGCTCTCAGAACTTTGCTTACCACATTGGAATCTTCTATTTTACCACTTGCACTCTTCATATCTCTGACAACAGTTTTTGATTCTTATTCCATACTAATGAATGGTCTCACCTTCAACCATCAGCATGTCTTCAAACTTCCCTCTAAGGCTTTCTTCCTTATCTTGTTTTACATGCTCATCACTGCCATAGATATTCTCAAGAGTATCCCATACTTCTTTGGGATTTACTTTATCTTGAAAATCAATAAATTCAGTGTCAAATAAACTACTAATTAGGGCTTCCATGACTTGCCCATTCTCCTGCATCTCTCTCTTTTGGTCATCGGTGAGAGTACCAGTAGGGGCAACATAAGCATTCTCAACATAGATCCAGTGTTGAGCACCCATGCTTCTGATGTATATCTTCATTCTGTCTTTCCAAATACTGAAATTATCTCTATTGAACTTTGGACCTTCCCTCTTCATCATTGGACTGGGATCTTTTCCTCAAGCGGTTAAGCTTATAACACAGAGGACCTAGAGGATGCTCTGATACCAATTGATAACTCAATGATGAATGGATAGTACCAAACTGGTACTAAGAGGGGGGGGTGAATCAGTATAGACAAAAACACATTCCTAAAACCGGTTTGTCAGCAGACACTGCGCTTTGATAAACAAACAATAACACTAGTCTCAAATAGAGTACAACTGACAAAACCCACAATAACTGAGACAAGTATAAACCTGTTGACACTTATCTTTTCATACAATCTAATACTTCATTTCCACTTCACCCTAGTGCATGAACAAGTAATCTATCATCAAAAACATAATAACACCTAGTTCAACATGTTTTACTGACAGACATAAGACATTGAACCATCACATTAAAACATCACACATGACACACAAATTTTTCACGTGGAAACCCAACTAGGAAAAACCATTGTGGGGATGAATGCCCACAAGCTGTTTTGAACTCTTTAGAAGTCTACTCTGTTAGGAGCCTTGTCTGGTTAAAGATTGATATGATAGGTTCTATTAGGAACCGATCCTTTTAGGGATCACCCAGTTAAGGTATGGCTAGAATACCTAGTTAAGGGTTAAAGTTGGTTAAAGGTTACCTTGTTAGAGGATTTCAAGAACTCAATGGTTTTGAGTCACCCTGTTAAAGGATTTACAGCAAGCCGGTTAAAGCTACCCTGTTAAGGGATTTCTCAACTATTGAAGTGGTTAGAGATCAATAGGTATTACAATGACCTAGTAACAACACTAAATGCCACTATAGATCTGCTTTAGCTCATCTTCACCTTCTGCACTTTCACTCTGCAGGTATCACTTCTCTCCTCTAGTTTGGCAAGAATCACGTATCACTTCACTTGGATACACACACAACTTTTGCCAACAACTTCAGAAAGAAACACAACATTGACCTTATAGGAAACATATAGGTCGGTAGCATAAACCCTAAACCCTAAACCTATTAGGTTAAACAATTCAAACGGTTCAATACTGACCATTGAGCACATTGCATTAAATGCAACAATGTTGAACCAATCTCAAGACATTCTCCTTCATTCGTATTCCACCACTTTCATGGCAGCTAATAACCCATCACGCATTTTCACCATTTACAGACATCGCACATTCCTGAGGTAGATAGAAACAATCTCCTTCATGCAAGATCCTTCACGCACACAAGGTTGATGTGGCAACATGATCTATTCTTCATTACAAAGCTAACTCATCACATAAAGTCACCGGTTGAGTCACATAGGCTTGAAGCACTTCAGCCAAAAACCCTGAAGTTGAGACTACCAACCGGTAGTCATACAAAGCTTCCATGTACCGGTTCTCATATCAACATGCCAGTTCACCTTGAACTAACATACTACTTCACTTTGGCACATATACTAGTTCACAATGTTATATCGGTTCTCACATATACCGGTTCTTTATAACATACCGGTTCTCTCTTCTTCAACATATTGACATCAATGACAACATACAATGTCATTATGTCCACATACCAGTTCATTTCCTCATACCGGTTCACATAATGCCAATAGAGAGAACCCTTTACATTGAGGCTTAACAACCTTTATATAAAAAAATGGTTACAAGAGTGATCATGACCCCTGTGTGTGCAGGGAAATGTCAGTCTAGTAGTGCAGGGAAGTGCATGCACTTGACTTTTGTACATGCAAGCAACCTAGCCATACCCTGAAAATGCAACCCTGAGAAGGGTGAATTGACTGACCTTCCAAAGTCAAAGCATGCTAACATGACATAAGTCAACCCAACAAGCATGGCCGTGTACCTCCCTTGATGGAAATCTTGCCAAAAACATTAAATGCACCCTTGTGGCTGCATAGAAGATGGTGCACAAGTCACAAAAGTTGTCAGAGCATTTAAAACTTTGAGTGTTGATCATGCCATCTGGAAGTGTTTCCAGTTAGAAAGAAGTCTAAGGACTTCGGAAACTCGAGTTCCCGAAGTAGGGAAGATAAAGAAATAACCTTGAAACCTCGGCTTTCGGGAAGGAGTGAGGAACAACTAACACCTCTTCTTGCAGGGGTTTCCCATTCCAGATGGAGGCTCACCTTCACTACTTTAGATTCTGGGATAACCTCCATTCAATGTACAGTGTAGGTTAGGGTCATTGATTTCGATCACTTCACTAGTCATGTCTGTGAGAAAAATGATCAATTGATCGATGGTTTATTAGGTAAATGGGCATTGGTCGCTTCTACAGTCATGTTTGTGAGAACAATGATAAATGGAGAGAGGAGTTATGTTGGGGTCCCTACTATTGTATGCCCCTACTATTCTATGGTGGAAGAAGATCTATTCCATCTGATTTTTTTCTAGTCGAAGGATCAATCCATAGTTGTTACGCTCCATCCTGGGGAAGAGGGATTGAAGCCGGTCCAAAGGATGGAGGTAGTTCACCCCTGGTTGAGGAAGTTAGGTTCTCGACAGTTCAAGTGAAGAGAGGGAGGCTCTTAGGGAACCCTAATAAAACACAAAAGCAAAAACATAACAAAATTCCTACCATGAAGCTATAGGAAAATTTCCCCTCGATTGCTTGGTATCCTGCTATAGCTGCTCTACAGCACCACTTCATTCCATGGTTGGTTCCCTGCAGAGGTGGGATTTTTTAATGGTAGAGGTGGGAGGAAGTAATGGCAGAGGTCGACAGATGAAGATGCGAGATTTATGAAATGACTTGGTCTTTTCTTTTTTTTTTTGAAGTAATGCACGCGATCATCAGAATTTCAATGAACGCGAGCACTTTTTCTAAAAAAACCAAAATGTTGCATCTCCATCGAAACCAAATATTGCATTGTCGTCAGAATTCTGACGAAATCGAGCATTTTAAAAAAAAATAAACCAAATTTGATCACAATATACCTTCTCCGTCGGAAACATCCATCGGAATTTTAGCCCAAATGTATTAGTGTTAAGAAAGAAACAAGTAAAGACCTCAGTGTTCTTGTAGCAGTAGAAGTTGTAGTAGGTGAAGAAGATGTAAGTGAATAAGAAGAGGAAAAGAAAGCAGAACCAGCTAGAATCATTCCTAGATATGTTAAACTACATCATGATCCAAAGCAGATCATAGGAGATGAAGATGCAGGGATACTCACAAAAAGAAAGGTGAAAGAGAACTCTTGCATGATTTCTGAATTGGAGCCCAAGACTTCTAGAGAAGCACTTACAGATGAAGACTAGATTAAGGCAATGGAAGAGGAGATAGACCAAATAGAAAAGAATGCAACATGGCCTTTGGTACCCAGACTAGAACACAAGAATGTCATAGTACCAAATGGGTCTTTAGGAATAAGATAAATGAAGAAGGCATAGTTGTGAGGAACAAGGCAAGACTTGTATGCAAGGGATATGCTCAGGAAGAGGGAGAAGACTATGGAGAAACCTTTCCTCCTGTGGCTAGACTGGAAGGTGTCTAAATGCTACTTGCATTTGTAGCATTCAAAGGATTTAAGGTATACCAGATGGATGTGAATTTTGCATTCTTAAATGGAATCCTAGAAGAGAAAGTTTATATTGAGCAACTGAATGGGTTTTCCTTATTAAAAGATAGTAACATGGTGTGTAGATTACACAAGGCCCTGTATGGATTAAAACAAGCACTAATGGAATGGTATGAACGACTACACTCTCATCTTGTAAAAATCGGATTTTAGAGAATAAGTGAGGATAGCAACATCTACTTGAAATTTGAAGGTGGTCAGATTCTGATCTGTGAAGTATTTGTAGATGACATAATCTTTGGAGGAGATGATGAAATGAGTCATGCTTTTATAGATGAAATGAAGAAAGAGTTTGAGATGTCTCTGATTGGAGAGATAAAGTTGTTCATTGGTTTATAGATTCAACAAATGAAAGAGGGTATCTTTATTACCCAGTCCAAGTATGTCAAAGAGGTATTGAAGACCTTTGGCATGGAGGAGAGAAAACTGATTGGTACACCAATGGTGACCGAATGTAAACTGACTAAGGAAGATGATTCAGCATTGGTGAATGAGAAGGAGTACCAGTCAATGATAGGTAAGAAACACTATGTGGTGCACAACAGACCAGATATTGCTCATGCAGTCAGCATAGTAGCTCATTTTCAGAAGAGTCCAAGAGAATCCCAGTTGGTAGTAGTAAAAAGGATTCTTAGATACCTAAAAGGGACTGTTTACTATGGATTGTCATATCCATACAATGGTGATTTTAATATCAAAGAGTTTATCGATGCAAATTGGGCAGGTAATGTGGACGACCGGAAGAGTACAACTGATGGAGTATTCTTCCTTGGTGGAAGACTAGTCTCCTGGACAAGAAAAAGGTAGAGCTATATTTCTTAGTCTACAGCTAAAGCATAATATGTGGTAGCATTTATGAACTGCACTCAGGCAGTTTGGATGAAGCATGTACTGAATGGCTTAAAAGTACCTATATCTGAACCGCTGAGTATTTTCTGTGATAATACTAGTGCAATCAATATTTCCAAGAATCTGGTATTGCATGCTAGAACTAAGCACATTGAGTTCAAGTATCATTTCTTGAGAGAGAAGGTTCAAAACAGAGAGATCGTATTACAACATGTTTCCAATAAGGAGCAGCTAGCAGACATATTCGCTAAGCCCTTACCAAAGACTACATTTACCTATTTGAGAAGTGAATTAAGGGTTTTTCCCCTTCATGAAGTAAACTAAAGATGTGTTCTCCACATTAGTCAGGTATCACAGTGACAAATCTTTCAGGATTGATGTGTTGAAGGATGCTACTTCATAGGGGGAGTAGCATAGTGGACTATGGAAGCTTGTGCCTCCACTTTGGCATTGTTGTCACAGGGGGAGAAGATACATGATAGGGGAGAAGATATCTGATGTATGATATAAGATGAAGATATTTTAGTTGCACTGGTCTATGATGTTTTTAGTTGCAATGCTACATTGAGTATTACCATCAATGCCAAAGGGGGAGATTGTTAGCATATGATGAACCTGTATGATAATATGATAATAATGTATGTTGTCATTGATGTCAATAAGTTTAGGTCAACTAGTATGAAGATTGGAAGAAGTTGTTATTGATGATCAAGTTGGAGAACCGGTATGAAGAGATGTAGTGAACCAGTGTTAGGGTTTCTGGTTTGGCAATCTAGCTTGTGCGGTGCAACCAATGATATTTTGTGATGAGTTAACTAAGAAATAAGGATAAGATTGAAATGCCATGTCAGTTGTGTGCATGTGAAGGATTTCCTTGAGGATCTTGCATGTGAATAATGACTTTATTTAATTTCTACCTTGGGAATGAACATTCTTCTTAGTGGTATGAGAAGAAAGCATGATGGGTTACTGATTTCTATGTATGATGAAGAATGGATGATGTAGAATGACTTATGATCTGTTTGAAATTGTTTCATTCTATGAAAAGTGTTTAGACAGTTAGGATTGGACCACTTGTAATTGTAAACCTAAGATGCTAAGGGTTTAGGGTTTATGCTACCCACCTAATTGTTGTCTATAAGGTCGATGATGTTTGTTATTGTAAGTTTTGGAAAAATTTGTGTTTGTATCCGAGTAATGAGATACTTGCCAAACCAGTGAGTGAAAACTGGAGAGTGTGATTGCAGAGTAGAGGAATTGAAAAGGACCTGCCTTAGCATTAGTGCTGTTATCAGATCAGAGTTTTACCTGTTGTCTTCTAACCATTTCAATAGAAGAAAAATCCCTTTGTTGGGTAGCTTTAAAGATTTACTATAAATCCTCTAACCAGGTGACTCAAGTTCATTGAGTTCTTTAAATCCTCGAGCAAGGTAACCTTTAATAGGGTTTCAACCTTTAACAGGGTATATAATCATCCCTTAACCGGGTGATCTTTAACATGATCTGTTCCTAGTAGAACCTTAATGTAAAGTCTTTAACCGGACTAGGCTCCTAATAGAGCTAGATTCAAAAGAGTTCAAAACAAGCTTGTGGGTATTCATCCCCACCGTGGTTTTTCACATTTCGGTTTCCACGTGAAATTTTTTTGTGTCATGAGTTGTGCATTTTTTATGTGATGATTAAACATTCTTTGATTGAGTGATTATTCATGCAGAGCTAATGGTTATGGTATTGCTGATACACCACATGCAAATGTTTATGGATGAATTAGTTATCAAGTATTGAATGTATTTGAAGTGTTCAGTTTCACCAATATATGTTGTCTGAAATCTTACTGTGTTTAACCGGTATTGCCATGGTTAAGTTCAATAATGAAGACAACCGGTTAGCATTGTTTTAACTTGATAAGTTGCACATAAGTTTTTGTATGTACTGATTCAGCCCCCCCCCCCACCCCCCCCCACTCAGTACCTATTAGGGTTTTTTGTTCATCATTATTCATTAGTGTTTTTGTAGCTGATCCATGTTGGGGAGGAGAGTAGGAATAGTGTAGCTTCTTTTTGCTAGTTCCACTCACCCTCAATCATGTGTCCAAGTGATGTATGGTTGTAGGTGTTAAGCATCCTGTATAAGAGTTTGTTTCATCTAGTGTCAAGTATGCAACAACTTGTGTAAGACATAAAATTAAAATGCAAATATGTGTCTGGTGTCAAGAACAACTCGTGCAAGAGTTTTTTTTTTTTTTTGGTTTCAATAATGTGTAACGCGTGTAACACAAATATATACTTAGTTTCGAGTACATGTTGTGTAAGAGTTTGTTTGCTTTGATTTTGAGAATGTGCACCCCATTTAAGACATGAAAACGCATAGTACAATACATTACAAAGAGGGTGATATGTATGCCCCCCTTAAAATGCCAACGTAGACCTATGTTAATATATTAAGGAATCTAGAAACAAGGATACCCACCTTTAACACAAAGGAGATATTATTTTAGGCAACAATGTTCATAAATGGAAGCCAATGTGGCAATACTCTTACAAGAAAGGATAAGATAGTTGAAAAAGAGATATCTTGTAAGAAGTGTAAAGGGATCCTTGGAGAAGAAGAGATCTTTTATCAAAATAAATCTACCTCATAGAGTTCTTGAACAAAAATGGCATCTTCTACCAAAAGAAGTGATGGAGAATAATAATTCATGCCTTCCTCCTATTGCTAGGTGAAAGGGATTCTTGACGAAGAATGACACACTTTTGAACAAAAGTGAAGGGTTTTTTTTTATAGTAGATATACATTGCTAAGTGAAAAGAGTTTGTAGTCAAGCATACACACCCCTTGTAAAAGAGAGAATCCTTGAGAAAATAAAAAAATTTCACACAAGGAATAACTTCACATAAGTAAATGCACATGTGCTCACATGAAGGAATATTTAATGCAAGAAAAGACACCAAGATATGTAAAATGCAACTACAAAGAAGAGGTAATCTTCAAAGAAAGGAAGAGCGAATTAGAATGAAGAATCACAAACTCCCTTAAGGAGAGATTAATCTAAAGAGACATACCATTCCATCAAGAAAGAACATCAAAGTATGAAAAATGCAACCCCTAAAGAGAAGAAATAGGATGATTAGGTTTGCACACCAATATGGTTGATATTAAAAAGGCATCACCCCTGATGACAAAGAGCCCCCAATTAGGTTAACTACTAGTGTCACTGGGTGAGGAAGGGTGAATGGAGTGCAATGATACTACCACTTCACCAAGGAAGAGTGCAAGGTCAGTCATAAGAGCTATGCAAAGCCTATCATATAGGTCTTAAAAAAATGTTTTAAATGCTTTACATTTTCCAAGAGAATGAGAATAACTAAATTTAAAAATTTGGGAACGTGATCTCTATTGGTTTCCATCCAAAGAATATATTTTTATTTCCTAAATTCCTTCATATAAGATCTATCAAAAAATTTATCCTTGAGTTCTCTAATCATCACCCTATTGTTACTAATAAACAACATTTCATTAATATACAAGGTGTAATGGTGAAAATAAGGGTTTGCACCATTAAATGTAGTAAAACCACTTTTTTTTATTTAACCATTACATTAAGGAAGAGAGAAATTTAATAGATTTAACCTCTCTAGGATTAAGATTCAGATCAAATTCTAGGCCTCTTGAATGGGGCTCTTTCCCCCTTAAAGTTGAATTTATTTGAATTTGTTGAAGATGTTGAAATTGAGGTAAATATATGGATATTGAAAATATCAGGCATGTATAGTAAGCTAAAATCATCGCACAGAGCCACAAACCTAGATCTGGTGAAAGGAATAAGATTTGAATTTGTTCCCTAAAATTAGGCCATAGTCCTCCTAACTTTATGCCATCCAAAAGGGAACCTAATAATCTTTGTGAATTATGTTAACCCTCTGAAACACAACTTTGTACTTGTTCCTAGACATAGTGAAAAGGGGAAATTGGTTGGGAATAGGGGTTTGCTTAAGTCAAACCCTGGTTGCAGAATCAACCTTGAATGAATAGATGTAGATATTGAAATAAATAATAGAAAGATATGTACCTCATATTTGGTATTTTTGATGATGATCCTCTGTTCTATAAATGTAATCACATATGTTGTATGAAATGGCATGGGCATGACAAAAACCTAATCATACACACATGCTTCCATATGAATGATGTAATTTTTCTCCACAATGGTTGAAAGATGAATATGTAGCCTTGAAGATCTCTAAAAAAATTCTTGAAAATGAATGATTCACAAATGCAAGGATTTTATTGCTTTATTGAATCGCTTGGAGTCTTAGATTAGAACGAATTGATAAAATGTGTTTATATAGGAGTGTCTAGGTAATTTACCGATTAGGCTGACCTCCAATGCTCATGCAGAGCCACAAAGATGAATTCTCACTAGAGAGATAGGACCCCTAACCTAATTCAAAATTGGGCCCCACTAAGAGGGACCATGGTGTTGGGAGCATTGGTTCTTCCAAAAACGGACCAAAATGAAGCCTCAAGGAGAAGGGTACTCCACCAAGGAATCCATCAGTGGGTATTCATGGTATCAAAACTAGAGATTGGACACAAACAAACCTAGATAACTTATGAGGATATGACATGCTAAATCAGGGGCACAAACATGAGGAGTAAATTGGCTCTATGATAATTTACAACACTATATTTAACCCAACTTTTTAACGAGAGTATGATCCTATGCAAATACTCACAGTAAAGTAGATGAAAGGATGGAAGAGAGGAGAAATTAGGAGAACAATCACAAAGAGATAAGAAAGCACTAACATTGCGGAGCCAAGCCCCCAATCTTAACATCTTAATTCAGTCAATCGCATGCAAGTGCATATAGAACAAGACAAAAAACAAAAAAAAAAACAAAGACAAACAAAGATAAAAAAGACAAAATGCAAAAAGACACACAACACACAAGATAAAAACTGGAAAAAAGACCTCAACTCAACTAGCCAAAGAGACCTTGATAACAAAATGTCTCAACCAATACTATCACTCTTGAAAATGTCATCCGAATAACACAAGCGATCACATAAAAAGAGAAAGAGAATGCATCATCCATGAACTACAAATAGAAAATAGTATGAGCTCATGAGAAGAAAGAGGAGACATGGATACGCATTCTAGATGTGTTTCTCTAGCTAAGCCATGAGAAGAAGATTGAGAGGACACATGATACACATTCTAGTTGTGTTTTTTTAGGTGATCCATGTTGGGGAGGAGAGTAGGAATAGTGTAGCTGCTTTTTGATAGTTCCACTCACCCTTGTGCATGTGTGCAAATGATGTATGGTTTAGATGTTAAGCATCCTTTATAAGAGTTTGTTTCATCTAGTGGCAAGTATGTAACAACTTGTGTAAGACATAAAATTAAAGTTCAAACGTGTCTGGTGTCAGGAACAACTAGCGTAAGTGTTTATTTTGTTTGGTTTCAATAATGTCTAACCCATGTAAGACAAATATATACCGAGTTTTGAGTACATCTTGGGTAAGTGTTTGTTTTCTCTGATTTTGAGAATGTCCACCCCTATAAAACATATAAAAATGTTGTTTCTAGTTTCAAGCATCAAGTATCTTGTGTAAGAGTTTCTTTACTCTTGTTTCAAGAATGAACACCCCATTTAGGCCCAATATGGAAAGCTAATGTATTGAGAGGGGAGGGGTGAATCAGTATTCCAAAAAATTTCTTTAATAATAACCTTACTGTTATGCATAAACAAAAAAGTGGAGTAACATAAAATAAGGTTTAAAACAAACATATAACAATCATACATGATTCACTCCATAACACATATATTTTGGCTACACAGAAACTCTTGGTTAGAGAGAAAAATTGCGGTGGGGATGGCACCCACAACTTCACTACTACAATAATAAAGAATGCTTGGTTAGAGCTACATTTAGTTATTTCTGATAGCTTACCTTGTTAGGAGTAACAAGATCTATTAGATCTACCTTGCTAAAGGATTTTACAACATTTATTTTGAATGTTGCACCTGGTTAGAGGCTTTACAATTTATAGACTTGGTTAGAGTCTTTTACCCTGTTAAAGGTTTCTCTTTCAACTTCACAATATTACAATAAAATCATTACAAACATCTGCAACTTAACATATGAAATGTTATAGCAGATTCTATGTGCTCAGAATAAGATTACCTTGCTTATACCATACCTCGGTAACTCATATAGTAACTCGGTAAACCCTTCTATTTACTCTGTTCTTCAACTGTTCTCTGAAAACCTTCTTGGTGACCTTTGTGTCTCTTTAATAGTCTTCCTTCATGCATACATACACTTCAATAATGTTGTATATATAGATCTCTTAAAACAGTGATCTAATTCATTGCTTCGATCTTACAAACAAGATTCCTCAAATGAATAACTAAACAAAATATTTTATTGGTTAGATTGACCTCGCAATCATACACAATCTTCTAGTGCAATTTTCAATGTAATAATGGTTAGATGTGCCTCGATCTTGTAACACGTTTTCATATGCATGTCTAGGTTCAATGTATCTGGTAACACATTTCACTCAGTGAATATCAACTTGGTGTGTTAAATTTACTGCTCGGCAGCCATAAAAGATACTCGGTATGTTAACTTCACTGCTCGGTATCCATAAAAAGATACTCGATAGAGAGATCGGTGTATCCTGCGTTCTGTGACTGCTTTCTTTTGTAACCGACTAGACTGTGCATACCAACTTCTCTATTTATACCGACTACATGATTCGGTAGTGCTAACCGACTAGAATATAA
Source organism: Cryptomeria japonica (assembly GCF_030272615.1). NCBI lineage: Eukaryota > Viridiplantae > Streptophyta > Pinopsida > Cupressales > Cupressaceae > Cryptomeria > Cryptomeria japonica. Next base: position 189,716,313 of record NC_081409.1, read on the forward strand.
AGTATGACTTTGAATATAAAAACTAATGGCAACTTGATAAGTAGTAACAATCTCCCCTTTTGACATTAGTTGAGATGTTTGACAAAAACTACTTTCAAAGTCATAACTCAAAAATCTATATACTTTGCAAAATGACTAAACTTGACAATATATACAATAGTCAATGAAATAGTATATGCAGATATACTCCCCTTATCATTATTTTGTATATTGCTCAGATTTTGCATGCTTGGTTCTATTATGTGCTTGTGTGCTCTGCTTGCTCTGCATGCTCTTCTCGATATACTCCCCTGTATACAATACTCAAAACTATATTACCAAAACTGTATCACTCTCCAAATATAGTATATTATTCCCCTTATGTAGTATTACTCCCCTTTTTTGATAAACATCAAAAACTTAATTTCCATTCAGGGGTGGTAACTGATCAAAAATAGATTTATACTTGTTCCGAGCGTCGGTGAGTGCGACTGAGAGTGCATCCTTTACACTTTCCATTAAAGAATTTTGTGCTTGAATATCAGCCAATAGTAATACTAAGCCATCAAGAGTGCTTCCCTCTTGTGTAGTAGATAGGTGTGTAGCTCAGTTAATCTGCTCTTGAACTGATGAGAGATGAGGAAGGAATAATGTCTGGAGGGTCATTATATCCATCTTGATCTTATGCTCTTCATTTTTGAGTTCTAACTGTTGAGCCATGAGCTGTTGAAGCTTGGTATAAAAATTCTAAACTAAATTAGGCTTGGTGGTCAACTTAGTTGAGAGATCGGTGATCTCTTTCTCAATTGCATCAGTTTTATTCTTGATATCTTTAATGAATAAGGAAAATGTACAAAGTTTCTGAAATAAATAAAGAATATGCTTGAACATTGGAAAGCAAGGGTGTGACCTTTCTTTAGTTTCAAACAACAAAACCTTGGACTTCTTCAAGGTAAAGAATTTGACAAGCTTTACTTTTCCTATAGCGAGAGCTTTTTGTACCTCTTCTATCATTTTTGTGGTAAGCTCTTTATCTTTTAGCTTGCTCAAGTACTCAGATGTTTCTATTTGAGTAAGGAGTTCATCCAGTTGAATGTGGATGGCTAGATCGATTGACACTGTTGCTGAAGGTAGCATATCTATTAGTAGTGTCTTTACCTTCTGTAGCACTTTACTCTTCTTTTGAATGGCCAATTGTTTTTCTTCTTCAGCCTTTGCTTTGCATGGTTCACCGAAATCAATAAGTTCTTGCCCTTTTAATTTTGAGATATCCATATTGGGCAACACTATCGGTTTAGTTAAATCAACTTTGAAACTATGCTTTCTCACCTTCTTCTCTTTACCTTTGATTGGTTGTACTAAGACAAGTGCTTGTCAGGCTTGCTGACCCTCAGTAGGTTGCTCGGTAGATGCAACACTTTGGTCGGTTCCTGTAGTCATTGTGGTGTCCTTGGGTGTCTTGGTACTAGGGGTCTCAGCTATAACATTTTTAGTGCTTGACAGTGCTTGAGACATCTGATCTTTAGTTGTATCTTCTGTTGCTTTAGACTTGTGACCTTCAGTGCCTTGTTTTGTATCCTTAGGAGCTTCGGTTGAGACAGGTGGCTTGACTGGCAGATAAGGCTAAACTTGTTCTAAGATAGATTCACTAGATACAAGTTTTGCATAGGTAGTGCCTTCAATCATTTATTTCTCTGATGCTTCTTCATCCATGACATCTTCATCAATTTGAATAGTGTCAGTTGGGTCTTGCTTGGTAGCATCAGGACCTTGCTCGGTGACATCAACAATTTCAACTTGAGATTGCTGATCGACATTCTTTATTTTGAAGATTTCTTGCCACTTGGCTTTTGTTTCATTTTCCACATCAATGTATAGCCCATTCATCAATTTTAAGGCTCTTTGTTTGACAAGAAATTTAGAATTGTATGTTGTCAAATGTTCTTTAATTTCTACTACAGACATATCAGGGAATAGATGGACTAGACTTCTTTCTCTTATTTGTTTCTCTGAGTCCATTGCACATTTCCATCTGTTATCAATATATAAGTATAATTCACTCGGAAGTGACTTTACTAGTTCTAATGGAGCTAGCCGAAACTTTAGAAGTGTGCCGATGATAGCTTCTTCAATTTGTCACTTCTCATCATTATTCCTAGTCTCATACTTGACATATCTAAATCCTACAAATCCACCATATTCTTTAAGATTGGCACAAAAATTTTCAACACTATGAATATTTACCTTCTTGCTTTTTACAATCTGAAATTTGTTTGCATCATCAAATTCTGTATCACTAGACTCTTTTGCCAAAATGAGTCTCCGAGTAGATTTCTTGTAGGTCTTGGTTACCTTGGGTGCAATAACACTCTTTTGTTTCTTACTCGGTGATGCAGCTGATGCTCTAGTATTAGGTCTCTTTGTTGGTGGAGTCAGTAGGGCCTTTGAAATGCCCTGTTTCTTTCTTTTCAAAACTTTACCCTTAGGCAACTCGATACTTAATGTTATTGCTGCCTCTTGAGCTTCTGATTCCTCTTCGATAATGGAAAGGGTTCCTTTGATAGGTGTAGAGGAGGATTCTTTTCCAAATTTCTCAGATAAAACCTTTATCATCTTTGTAGCCTTTCTTGTAGCCTTGGGTACTACAATGCTCATTTTTACTTTTTCTTTCACCTCTTCATAAGTTCCATATCTTAGTTTGGTAGCATGCCTTGGCAATGAAAGATAGGCATCAGTTTACTGTTGTGTTATATCATAGTCAATCTCATAACCCATTGGTGGTGAAGATTGAGTCCTTGGTTCAACATCATTCATATAACAGTAATCGGTGTCTACCTCAAAACATATATCATCCTTATATTTCTCTGCCACCTGTGGCAGAATCTAGTACCTGTTGTGCATCTTCTCTTGAAATTTGCTGAAATAGTCATCCATGATATCATTAAAATTATCTCCCAATTTCTTGATAAAATCATTGATTTGATGGGTGATAGGTCGGTGTAGCTCCCAAACTACTTTACCGACTAAGGGAAAGAACTTCTCAAAGTAAAAAAACACGCATACAAGAAGTGAACCAAACTTCAGTGTGTTTGTCGAGTTGTTCTTCTTTGGCTTCCTTATTGTGTTCAGGTTCTCAAAGAAGTTATTCAATAGCACTTCACATAAATCTACTTTCATTCCCTTTTTCACTATTTTATAGGCTAAGTCAACTACGGCACATGGTACACTATTTTCCCTTGCTGATTGGAAGAAACAGTAACCAATTACTCTAATTGCAAACTTAAGTTCTGCATCAGTGACATTGTTCAATTTCAGTCCTTGGCAGTCAAATTCTACTCCAGTTAGACTTATTAACTCCTTCTGTGATATCATTTTCTATGCTCGTGCATGATCATAGATAGGATACCAGGTGATCACATGAATGATTTCCTTGGTGATTTTGAATGGTTGCTCCTCTAGCCACATAAAATCATCATGAACTCTGCTTAAAATGAACTTAACCCACTAGGGTTTGAACACACGGGGATAGGCTAGGGCTTCAGTTAATCCCTTGATTTTGATATGCTCGTACTTGCTATCCATTTTGCCATTGGTACAAAGTTCATCATATGTGTCACTAATCTCAACATGACTGAGTTCTTTAACACTACATTTGGTGAAGAATCTAACATCTTCGACTAACAAGACTCGATCAGGGATGAGTGAAAATGCAGTTTTGTCATTCAGTTCAGAGGTGACTTTAGGAGTCAAAGAGTACTTTAGCGAGGGCTTCTCCACATTTTTGACAGCTACGGGATCTTGGATCTTGGGTGCCATTGTAGATTTCAGGTAAAAATTAGCAAACTATCCTTAGGGTTTGACAGTTTGCAAATGACTAATGCTTCACACTCGGTAGATAATAGCAATTTGACAAGATCAGAAACCAGCTTAACAGTGTGATGAGATTTGATGTAAATACCTTGAGATTCGCTCTGAATGAAGTTTGATCACCTTGATTCGCTCTGCTTTGCTCTCTTGAAAACTTGGTGAATGAAAATGACCACAAACATACCTTTAAGTACACAAAATACCTTATCAGGCTTCATGTGAGTTAGGTCAAAACATTAAATGTGCTTGGTTCACCTTTAACCGATTTACTCCCTTTTTTTCGTTTTAACCGAGTAACCAAATTTCCTTCATTTACCGACTTGATAGGCTTCCTGTATACACTGACTTGACAGGTTTCCTGTAAAGTACTTTTGATAGAATTTCAAACTTACTAATTGCATCTTAACTATGCAGATTTTGAATTTTGTACATAATAGAATGGCAACTGTTATGATTTGACCTTTAGAGAATGCAGTCCCTTCATACCTTTTTTGATTAATTTGGAATAGGTGTACCTAACTCGGTAGGTAAGGTGCTTTCTTCATTTGGCATGATTTCCTTCTTTTTCCAGATCATCTTAAATTTTTCTTTTATCTCTTCAGTGTCTCTTCTAGGTTGTTCTCTGCAATCTCCAGCTAAATGTCCAACTTTGTGACAATGAAAACATGCCATACCAGGATTTCTCCATGATCTTTGGTTGTTCATTCCAAACCTTATAAAATAGTTGGCACTAATATGTCCATATCTTCCACAAAATTCTCACCATATCCTTGTATTGTAATCCCATGGTACTACTGCATATTGTCAGTAAGGATCTGTGTGAGTTTGGTAACCTCTAGTGTCAGCTCGATGTGGACACCACATGTAGTTCTTTTTCTTAGACCAGCACTTCTCGGTGCTATGTCCATATCTATTGCAGTTTCTACAAAACCCTTTGAATTTTGCCTTCTGATAGTTGTTAACAGACTTTGTCCTACATTGATTAGGTGTGTGACCATATTTATTGCAATTGTAACAATATCCATTGGACTTAGTGATATTCGGTTGCTTACCTTTTCTAATCTGGCATATGTTGGAGTATGACCTTGATTTCCATAGTAGTAGCAAATAGGCTTCTTCCTTCTGATGTTATTCTTGTTTCCAACTTGCTTTGATGATTCTCCTCTCTCGATAGTATGAATTCCTTTCTTAGTTGATTCTTTTCCTTTGTAACCGAGTCCTGCATCTTTGTTGGGTATTCTTGTATTCAGTTTCTTATCCAACATCTTTGATGCATCTTAACTCTTCTTCAATGTTTCTTTGGATTTCTTCTTTGTTTCAAGTTCATCAGTTAACCTTAATACTTCAAGTTTTAATGCTTGATTTTCATCATTCTTTAGAATTGCTTCATGATGTGCATAACTTAGTTTATCTGTCATATTTTGTTGAATCCCAATTAACCTTATGATATCATCATTCTTATCAAATACTAAGACTTCAAGTTGTTGTTTCTCTCTTTGTAGATCTCTTGCTTTATCCTCTGCTATCCTCAATGCATGTAGATTTTCATTCATCTGTGTATTGAAATGTTCATGTTCTCTTTTCATTGCTTTTAGTTGATCAACCATGCTTTGTTCTTTTCTTTCAATACTCCAATCATTTCTTCAGTCTCTTCAGATATACTATTCTCAGATGATGTCTCAATTTGTTCCACTAACTCTTGAGAATCCTGCAAGTCATCAGATAATCTTCTTCTTACTTTCAGAGATTTTTGCATTCGCCTTTGCATGTCTGCAATCACTTGATTTACATGGTCTAGCTCTTCTTGCATATACATAATCCTCTGAGATTGTTTATAGCCTTCCATTGATAAGATCTTTCTCTTTAGGTAGTTAAACCCTTTTCCAAGATTGGAGGTCTGATACCAATTGTTAGGCACAATATGGAAAGCTAATGTACTGAGAGGGGAGGGGTGAATCAGTACTCCAAAAAATTTCTTTAATAATAACCTTACTATTATGCATAAACAAAATAGTGTAGTAACATAAAATAAAGTTAAAACAAACAGATAACAATCATAAATGATTCACTCCATAACACATATATTTTGGTTATGCAGAAACTCTTGGTTAGAGAGAAAAACTGCGGTGGGGATGGTACCCACAACTTCACTATTGCAATAATAAAGAATGCTCGGTTAGAGCTACATTTAGCTATTTCTTATAGCTTACCCTATTAGGAGTAACAAGATCTGTTAGATCTACCTTGCTAAAGGATTTTAGAACATTTATTCTAAATGTTGCGCCTGGTTAGAGGCTTTACAATTTATAGACTTGGTTAGAGTCTTTTACCCTATTAAAGGTTTCTCTTTCAACTTCACAATATTACAATAAAATCATTACAAACATCTGCAACTTTACATCTGAAATGTTATAGCAAATTCTATGTGCTCAGGATAAGATTACCTTGCTTATAGCATACCTCGGTAACTCATATAGTAACTAGGTAAACCCTTCTGTTTACTCTGTTCTTTGACTGTTCTCTAAAAACCTTCTCGGTGACCTTTGTGTCTCTGTAACAGTCTTCCTTCATGCATACATACACTTCAATAATGCTGTATATATAGATCTCTTAAAATGGTGATCTAATTCATTGCTTTGATCTTACAAACAAGATTCCTTGAATGAATAACTAAACAAAATATTTCATTGGTTAGATTGACCTTGTAATCATACACAATCTTCTAGTGCAATTTCCAATGTAATAACGGTTAGATGTGCCTCGATCTTGTAACACGTTTTCATATGCATGTCCAGGTTCAATATATCTAGTAACACGTTTTACTTGGTGAATATCAACTCAATGTGTTAACTTTACTGCTCAGTAGCCATAAAAATATACTCGGTATGTTAACTTCACTGCTCGGTAGCCATAAAAAGATACTCGGTAGATAGCTCAATGTATACTGCGTTCTGTGACTGCTTTCTTCTGTAACCGACTAGACTGTGCATACCGTCTTCTCTGTTTATACCGACTGCATGATTCGGTAGTGCTAACTGACTAGAATATAAAGTATGACTTTGAATATAAAAACTAATGGCAACTTGACAAGTAGTAACAGTGTAAGAGTTTCTTTATTCTTGTTTCAAGAATGAACACCCCATTTAAGACATGAAAAAGTATAGTAGAATATATTACAAAGAGGGTGATATATATGTCCCCCTTAAAATTCCAACATGTCCCTATGTTAATGTATTAAGGAAGCTAGAAACATGGATACTCACCTTTAACACAAAGGAGATATTCTCTTAGGCAACAATGTTCATAAATGCAAGCCAAAGGGGCAATACTTTTACAAGCAAGGATAAGATAGTTGAAAAAGAGATATCTTATAACAAGTGGAAATGGATCCTTGGAGAAAGAGATATTTAATCAAAATAAATCTACCTCAAAGAGTTCTTGAACAAAAATGGCATCTTCTACCTAAAGAATTGATGGAGAATAAGAATTCCTACCTTCCTCCTATTGCTAGGTGAAAGGGATACTTGACGAAGAAAGACACGCTTTTGAACCAAAGTGAAGGGTTTTTTTTATAATAGATATACATTGCCAAGTGAAAAGAGTTTGTAGTCAAAGGTACACACCCCTTGCATAAGAGATAATCCTGAGAAAATAAAAAAATTCACACAAAGGAATAACTTCACATAAGTAAATGCACATGTACTCACATGAAGGAATATTTAATGGAAGACAAGAAATGAAGATATGTAAAATGCAACTCTAAAGAAGAGGTAATATTCAAAGAGAGGAAGAGCTAATTAGAACGAAGAATCACAAACTCCCCTAAGGAGAGATTAATCTAAAGAGGCATACCATTCCATCAAGAAAGAACATCAAAGTATGAAAAATTCAACCCCTAAAAGGAATAGTGAAACTTTAGATAGAGAGAAGAAATCAGATGAATTAGATTGCTACCCCAAGATTATTAATATTAAAAAAGCATCACCTCTTATGACTAAGAGAAGGGTGAATGGAGTGCTAAGGCACTACCACTTCATCAAGGAAGAGTGCAAGGTTATTCGCAAGAGCTATGTGAGCCCTATCATATAGGTATTAAACAAATGTTTTAAATTCTTTACATTTTCGAAGAGAATGAGAATAACTAAAATAAAAAATTTGGGAACCTGATCTCTATTCGTTTCCATCCAAATAATATAATTTTATTTCCCAAAATCCTTCATATAAAATCTACCAAAAATTTGAGCCTTGAGTTCTGTAATCATCACCTTATTGTTACTAATAAACAACATTTCATCAACATACAAGATGTAATGGTGAAAATAAGGGTTTGCACTATTAAATGTAGTCAAACCACTTGTTTTTAATTAACCATTACATTAAGGAAGAGAGGAATTTAATAGATCTAACCTCTCTGGTATTAAGATTCTGATCAAATTCCAAGCCTCTTGAATGGGGTTCTTTCCTCCTTACAATTGAATTCATTTGACTTTATTGAAGACGTTGAAATTAGGGTAAATATATGGATATTGAAAATATCAGGCATGTATAGTAAGCTAAAATCATCGCATGGAGCCACAAAACTAGATCTGGTGAAAGGAATATGATTTAAATTTGTTCCCTAAAATTAGGCCATGATCCTCCTAACTTTCCACAATCCAAAAGGGAGCGTAATCATCTCTGTGAATTATGTTGACCCTCTAAAACACAACTTTGTACTTGTTTCTAGACACAGTGAAAAGGGGAAATTGCTTGGGAATAGGGGTTTCCTTAAGTCAAACCTTGGTTTCAAAACCAACCTTGAATGAATAAATGCAGATACTGAAATAAATACTAGAAAGATATGTACCCAGATTTTTTATTGTTGATGATGATCCTTTTTTCTATGAATGTAATCACATATGTTGTATGAAATGGCATGGGCATGATAAAAACCTAATCATACACTCATGCTTTCATATGAACGATGTAATTTTTCTCCACAATGGTTGAAAGATGAATATGTAGCCTTGAAGATCTCTGAAAAATTCTTGAAAATGAATGCTTCATAGATGTAAGTAGTTCATTCCTTGATTGAATTTCTTGGAGTCTTAGATTAGAATGAACTGATAAAACATGTTTATATAGGCGTGTATAGGTAATTTACCAATTAGGCCGACCTCCAATGCTCATGCGGAGCCACATAGATGAATTCTCACTGGAGAGGTAGGACCCCTAACCTAATTCAAATTTGGGCCCCATTAAGAGAGACCATTGTGTTTGAAACCCTGGTCCTTCCAAAAAAGGACCAAAATGAAGCCTCAAGGAGAAGGGCACCCCACCAAGGAATCCATCAGTGGGTGTTCATGGTATCGAAATAGGAGACTGGGCACAAAAAAACCTAGATAGAATATGAGGATAGGACATGCTAAATTTGGGGCACAAATATGAGGTGTAAGTTGGCTCGGAGACAATTTACACCACTATATTTAGTCCCCACTTTTTAACAAGAGCATGATCCTATTAAAATACTCGCAATAAAGTAGATGAAAATACATCACTAATTTTGATGAGCCAAGCCCCCAATCTTAAGATCTTAATTCACTCATTTGCATGCAAGGGCATATGAAACAAGATAAAAAAACAAAAAAGGAAAACAACGATAAACAAAGATAAAAAAGACAAAATGCAAAAAGACAAACAAGACACAAAAGATAAAAACTAGAAACAAGACCTCAACTCAACTAGCCAAAGAGACCTTGATATCAAAATGTCTTAACCAATAATATCACTCTTGAAAATGTCATCTCAATAACACAAGTGATCACATAAAAAGAGAAAGAGCACACATCATCCATGAACTACAAATAGAAAATATTATGAGCTCATGAGAAGAAAGAGGAGACATGGATACACATTATAGATGTGTTTCTCTAGGTGATCCATGAGAAGAAGAATGAGAGGACACATGGATACACATTCTAGTTGTGTTTTTCTAGGTGATCCATGTTGGGGAGGAGAGTAGGAATACTGTAGCTTTTTTTTGCTAGTTCCACTCACCCTCGTGCATGTGTACAAGTGATGTATGGTTTTAGGTGTTAAGCATCCCGTATAAGAGTTTGTTTCATCTAGTGTCAAGTATGCAACAACTTGTATAAGACATAAAATTAAAATGCAAATATGTGTCCAGTGTCAGGAACATGTCGTGTAAGAGTTTATTTTGTTTGGTTTCAATAATGTGTAACCCGTGTAAGACAAATATATACTTACCTTCGAGTACATCCTATGTAAGAGTTTGTTTGCTCTGATTTTGAGAATGTGCACCCCTTATAAGACATATATAAATATTGTGTCTAGTTTCATGCATGAAGCATCTTGTGTAAGAGTTTGTTTGCTCTGGTTTCAAGAATGAATACCCAATTTAAGACATGCAAAATTATAGTAGAATATATTACAAGGAGGGTGATATGTATGGCCCCCCTTAAAATACCAACATAGCCCTATGTTAATGTATTAAGGAAGCTAGAAACAAGGATACCCACCTTGAACACAAAGAAGATATTAGTTTAGGCAACAATATTCATAAATGCAAGCCAAAGAGGCAATACTCTTACAAGCAAGGATAAGATAGTTGAAAAAGAGATATCTTGTAACAAGTGTAAAGGGATCCTTGGAGAAGAAGATATCTCTTATCAAAATAAATTTACCTCAAAGAGTTCTTGAACAAAAATGGCATCTTCTACCAAAAGAAGTGATGGAGAACAAGAATTCCTACCTTCCTCCTATTGCTAGGTGAAAGGGATTCTTGACGAAGAATGATACACTTTTGAACCAAAGTGAAGGATTTTTTATAATAGATATACATTGCCAAGTGAAAAGAGTCTGTATTCAAGGATACACACCCCTTTCATAAGAGACAATCCTTGAGAAAATAAAAAACTTCACACAAGGAATAGCTTCACATAAGTAAATGCACATGTACTCACATGAAGGAATATTTAATGCAAGAAAAGACATCAAGATATATAAAATGCAACTCTAAATAAGAGGTAATATTCAAAGAGAGGAAGAGAGAACTAGAATAAAGAATCACAAAATCCCCTAAGGAGAGATTAATCTAAAGATACATACCAATCCATCAAGAAAGGGCATCAATGTGTGAAAAATGCAACCCCTAAAGGGAATAGTGAAACTTTAGATAGAGAGAAGAAATAGGATGAATTAGGTTGCTGCCCCAAGATGATTGATATTTAAAAGGCATCACATCTTATGACAAAGAGCCCCTAATTAGGTTAACTAATAGTGTCATAGGGTGAGGAAGGGTGAATGGAGTGCTAAGGCACTACCACTTCACCAAGGAAGAATGCAAGGTCAATCATAAGAGCTATGCGAGCCCTATCATATAGGTCTTAAACGAATGTTTTAAATGCTTTACATTTTCCAAGAGAATGAGAATAACTAAAATGAAAAAGACAATGTGCATCTTCTTCCTTATGTTTAGAATTAGGATTAATTTTAATTAAATGAAAGACAACATTCTTACATACTTCAATCTCCAAAATCTTCTAGTAACTAATATCTCTTTGTTTTCAATAGGGTTTGATATTGTCTCTTATGATGTAGGACAATATTTGTTAGAAGAAGATGGATTGTTATCTATAATTTTAATAGTTCCACTATCAACTAGTTCTTGCATACTTTTTTAAAAATATGGAAAATCTTTACCATGATGGTCATGTGTTTGATGATATGAACAAAAATGAGTGCTTGAGGAAGAAGCACCTTTAGATGGACGGCAGGTTCTATGTCTTGCAAGATAATCCTTAAATTTTTTAATTATAAGGAAATCATCCACAAGTGAATGATGAGAATGTCCTAGATCCCCGGTAGTAGTTTGTGTAAGAGAATTTATAGGGATTTTGATTCCTTGTTCAAATTTTATAGGTACTTGTCCTCTAGAACCTTGTTTTGATATTATGTTATAGCCACTCAAGCTATAAGAATGTTTTAATTGAGAAGAAGAAGGAGTAATATAATTAATCTCTTTAAAAGTTGTAGTGTAAGTGTATTTAGAAGGAACAAATGGAAAAGTAGATGAATAAGGAACATCTTGTGTAGGGAGATTCTCCCTTCTATCATCATGCATATCCTCTTTGGTAGGTTGGGAAGGAAGATACTTATCATCTAAGCCCTCATATTTTCTAAATGTTATGTGAGGAGATAGAACATGAATGAAATGCATAACATCATATTCCCTACAAATATTTTGATGATTAAGATAGGCTCTATGAGAATAAGGGGGATCTAAAGAGATCAAAACACCAATATTTTTATCTTGCCACTCTTGCACTAGGGTATGTTGATGAGAAGAATATAGTGCCATGTTGTTCTTCAATTCTTACTCTCCATTAGAGAGATCAATGATAGGAGCATTAGTTATTTATTCATTCACATGAGATACCTTAGGAGAGGTACAAGTATTAGATTTTTCGTTAGCATCTCTAGGATTGGGATCTACAAAATATTTTATGTGATCTATATATGTAATGCTTTTTCCTAAAACTATCACCATGAAACAACATGTATCATGGATAAATGATTTGAGATTTAATTTACTAATAGAAAGCAACTTGGAAATTCTAAAACTATAACTTTCCAAAGTGTGATGAATGAAAAGAAGCAAGGTAAAGTGAAATAAAGCATCATCCAACACATGATTATGATCAATATAAGTGAAAAGTAATGTAACCACATGTGATATGGAAAATAAATCAAATCTATTAAGTTCCATTATAAATATCTAAGATCATATATATTAAGTGCCATTATAACATTTGTGGAGAGAAATTAAGGAATCCAATGAATGGACTACTATCATTGATAATAAGTACCTCCGTTCATCCCAATCTCCTCAAAATATCCTTGGAAGTTTTTGTATGGCCCATAATTCTTCTAGCCTTTGGTCAAGTATTCTAAATACTAGAGTCCTCATTTCAAAAGAGTCAAAGTGGTGCCTTGGTATTGGTTGAAACATTCATTTTTAAGAAGATTGGTGGGTTGGTGACATCCCCTTAATGGATTGTAGTTGGGTTTTTCCTTTCATGGAGCAGTGTAAAGATCATATTGTCTTATGGGTCACTGATTATATTTGGGAGGGTAGTTGGATTGACTTATCTAATTGGTATCTATTGCTCCTACCTCTCCACAAATTTCCTTTTGTTATTTGCTTGGAGTGCTCCTCCAAGGGGGCGGATCAAGATTAATGTTGATGGGGCGATAAAAGGTAATCTCGGGCCGATAGGTTGTGGGGGAGTTGTGTGTCATTACAATAGTAGGATTATCTCAGTAGTGGCACTCCCACTGAGCACCTGGATAAACTATTTTGTTGAGGCCAATGCAACCTAAATTGGGCTTAGAATGGCAAGTCATGGGGGATTTAAGAAGGTGTGGTTGGAGAGTGATTCGTTAAATATAATAAACTGTTTGAACAAAAAATATTCACCTAGTTGGACGATCAACCATTTAATGCAAGAGTGCTTTGAAATGATGAATAAATTTGAGGATATTAAAATATCACATGTTTTGAGGGAAGGTATTAGTCCAGCTGACCACGCGGCTAATCTAGGTGTGGTTAGACATAATGAAACATGGTGGTAGGAAGGGGATTCCTTCCCATTCCAATTGTGTGAGTTGGCAAGGAAGGACGCCAAAAATCTTTCATCACTCAATCATTAATGATGACTAATCACATGTGTAGGGATTTTCATAGAGTGAAGGTGAGTTTCCAGATTGTTCTTGTGGCTCTATTTGTTTTGCGTTGGCCTAAAGTTTGGTTTTGCTGTTGTCTGAAAAAATCACAGAAGCAGTAGCATAATGGGTGGAGACAAAAATAGAATGGAGTCGTCCTCATATGAGCTTTGGGAGAAGAATGAGGAGGTCTAAAGAGAAATTGTGGATGGGGGAATGAAGCCCTTTGTTCAGAAACTTCATGGACAAAATCATCAGCTCAGAGACTTATTTGTGAGTAATTGGGACAATAGGGTACTGCATGTGTATGGGGCAGAGTTCAAAATTGATGAACCATTTATCACCGATATTTCCAGGCTCAATATGGAAGGTAGAAAATTCTTCAGAGAAAGGAAGAATTCGAAAGAAACCCTTTCTTCTTTCTATGATAAATAGAGTGAAAGGAGGAGGGTTAAGAATAACCCGGATGGTGGCTACAATCGGCTGGACCTTCAAAGTCTCTAGGCAGACATGGTAGAATTCATTATGAGGTACATTACCCTCGATGTTCGCTTTGCTAGTATTTTTTGTTACCATTTCATAATTCTAAACCATTTTAGGCATGACAAAAGAATTTCTATTCCATTTTACTTATAGATGTGCTACTATGGATAATAGACTGTGTCTCAATTCATAGGAGTGGTATGCTTACGGATAATTAGGATATTTTCCTAGACAAAAAGGTCTAGGTTGATATTAATGCAGTGTTGGGAAATTTCCCACAAAAGATGAGCTTGGGTTAATGAGAGGCAAAGTTGGATAATCAATCCATTTACATAGAACAAGAAGTTTAGATTAATGTTGATATTGTTGTTTTCCTAGTTTTCTTTAAAGTAAACATTTACGGGAAGTTGTTAGGAAATAAGATTTACATTTAATTAATTAAGTTAGTTTGTTGGTTAGGAAGATTATTTTCATAAGTTATTTTTGTATGCACAAATAATGGTTTTATAAAACCAATTCAATGGATGTAATTTTTAAACAGAATGGTGACAATATAATATCTCTTTATTTTTGCAATTTAAATCTCTATGTTATTCTTTTGCTTTGCTACATATATTGCTCCTCTACAATGAAGAAATAGAGAGGTGGTGTTGTGCATGGAATCTTGACAATGTGTTGGAGATAAAGGAAGGCTAGCACATGGAATAGAAGCCAAATGTAGATGAATTTAAAGGTCATTCAATAGAAGCCAAATAGAGAGGAATTTAAAGACAAGTCAGTGAGGAATTTAAAGAGAAAAAGAATAAAAAAATGCAATGGAGTAGCATGAGAAAGAGTGAACAAATAGAATGAATAGGAATAATGCAAAATTGACTAAAATCTTTAGCGATAACAAAAGCATAATTTTCATTCATTGAATGCCAATTTGAACTCATTAACTCTAATTTGTAATAGTTTTTATTTCCCTGTGATGTCTATTATCATCACGGTGATGGATCACAAAGTGTAATCCAAAACATTGATGCAAAATATCTCTAACAAAGTCTTATCAAAAAATAATTTAACAATAATCTCCATGGATTGTGCAAACTTGATATCATTAGTATAAAAGCATTTGGTCCTAGCGTTTGTGTGATTGCTTTGAGAATTGAGATTTCAATTTGTAGCTCAGAGGTTTGGGCTTGTCCCAAACTCTATATAAATGAATAACCTTAAGATTTACAACAAAGCATGTCCTTTAGTCTCATTCTCTATTTAAAGAAATTTTTTTCTTGGAGTACAAATAATTTCACTAATATGTCTTTTAAAAGTATGTACTTAGCCAAATAATTTCACTAATATGTCTTTTAAAAATATGTACTTAGTTACATCAATATTTCTTCTTCAAGCAACGTTACAGTTTCACTTTAAGATATCCGTGAGAGGAGAAATTCATTCACACATCAATCATTATGTCTTATTGAATTTATCTTCACCAATTTATAGACATGAAAATTAATTTACTAATTAATTTACTAAGAACATATACAAAGTTGACACCATGAAAAAGAAGCTCAAATTGATTGAAACATCTATAGAGACAATATTAATACAAAATAGCCTATTTATTGAATATTTTTATTAATTCCAATTCAATTAAAATAAACAAAAAAATTAGTTTTATTTAAAATAAAATACATAAATTAATATATTAAATATTAAATTATATTTAAAAAAATTAATATTGTAAATCAATATAATTTTAAAATAAATCCAAATTAATTATATAATATTTTTGAAAAATGTTTATTTGTCCAAAAAATTATATACTCTAACATTTTCGGAAGTCCCTATACTTTTAAATCATTATCTACATTATTTCATTTTATGTAGAAAGCAAAAACATATAGAATATGATGTCTTTACCCTTGAATAATTCTAAGCAATTTCTTCAGCTTGTTCATGATGATGACCGTTAATTTCTTTTATTTCCAGGGTTTAGGGAGTGTGACCATGTTTGCTCCATAGACTATTATGTTTAGTGGGTAGACTTATTTCGAGATCATGATATACATTTGATTATGTTTATTAATTAATTATTATATAATATATATTATATTTTATTTTTTAATTGATTATTAAGATCAAATTATAATATTTTAACCAAAACAAGTAATTTTTGTGAAGTTGGTGATATTTTGAAAAAAATTGTGAGATTTTTCTTCTAAGTTTATTGTACTTATGACTATTTAAAATATTTAAGCTATAATTGAATGTAGATTCCCTTTCATTAATATAAGTTTTATTTAAAAAATAAATAAATGTTACAATGTTTATAATCAGAAATAAACAAATAAATATAATAAATAAAATAATAAAATAAAACTGAGAAAGATATTACTGTATTATATATTGAAAATGTTTTTTTTTTTTATAGACAATCAGAAGGCTGTTCTGAAACCTTCAACATTTTCATAACCCAAAACCATTACACATCGCAGAAACCCCATTGCAAAGGAACACTTTAGACTCTAAACAGTAACATTTTCTTTCTTACAATCTGTTAAATGCATGAAATTTCCGGTCCATTATTTAAGTTTAAGTAGCGATCAAAGTATTTCATTTTTTCAACTGCCAAAAATGTTCAGGTTTAAGATTTATCATAACATTAATCACTTCATTCAGCCACAAAGTTACTGAAAAAAAACCAAAAAGAAGCGTACCTTTTATTTTATAGTAAACATCATCCAAATGCAATTGATCTCTACTGCAAAGACCAGAAGAATTGCAGGGTAATTCTCGTATTAGTATTACCCAGCAAAGGAGAATGCTCCTGAAATCATCCAGCTTACTGATAATGGATTTTAGGGTTCCAGGAGGGTATATAATAATTGGTGAGAAGGAAGTATATCCAGTGAGTATATGCCTTTTATCAGATAAGATAATGTTGTACAACCCTATCGAGTTTTCTCTGCGATGGCGGTGCTCTTTATTCGCGACTGTTCTGACATATACAACGTACGATTCCAATTCTCCGCATGTGAAGAGATTATTCGGACAACTTTTGAATTAGCAAAGACTTGCATGTCTAAAATATCTCCAATTTTGAAATTTAATATATATTTGCCGACACATTTAATGTATAATTAATATATGTATATTATGGGAAAAAAGTTTGATCAGGTTTTGATTACAAGTTACTATCCGCGTTTTAATAATTGTGTACTCTTTGTGATTTCAGTCATTTAATTATTAATTTTTAAAATTTTTAAAATATTTTTAATTTTATTAAAAAATTTCATATGTATTAATTAGTCTACTTGTACATAAGTACTAGGTCATTTGTGCATAAGTATTGCAATTTTAAGTGTGCAATTATTGGGGCATCTTTAAGTAAGTATCCGACCACACTTTGAATAACTACTCGGTCATTTGTGCATAAGTATTGCAATTTGAAGTGCACAGTTATGAATAACTACTTAGTCATTTGTGCATAAGTATTGCAATTTTAAGTGTACTTTTTGACCCTTGCATGCCTAATGGATTCCACAATGTGTGACATTACTACCCACGAAGAATAGATATATACAATTAAGCCTTTGTCAGTTAAATCATATACAAAGACAACAACAAAAAATCATCGAAATCCAATGTACTATTTAGAATTTGTATATAATTTATTTGTTTGATTATTTATATCATTTGGAAAATTCATTATCATTAATCTAATACATTATAAGGGTTTGATTTAGGAACTTGTTCACCTATGAGTCGACAAATTCCTAAATGATATAATAAGTACCATCTTGATAGGTTTGAATATCTAGAAAAAAGACAAATAATCTAGTCAATATAGATGATTACATCCACAACACTTATGATCTAACTTGTGATAATTTAGTTTTTATTATTTATTATAATTATTTATCCTACACCAATTAACCTAAAATAATTATCTAATAATTAAATTTTTATTTATTTATCTTAAATTGTGAAATATTTTTAAAAATAAAAAAAATTATTCAACATAATTCACTAATTATTAAAAAAATAATTTTATATTAAAACATACTTTCTAGAAAAGATGATTTCATTAAATGTTTGACTATTATACTATGTTTATCAATTCAATTAAGATTGGCAAAAAGCATAGTATCCAACAATATCTTCAAACTTCATTCTCTAGGATTATAGTCCACTAAAACCTACATAGAAGAAAATATACAAACTACATTTTATTTCAAAGGATTATACATCAATAATATCTAGAATTGTTATAACTACTATTTTGTCATTTTTATATGTATATAATAACCTATTAATTTATACATAATATTTAGTTTCAGTTGTATTATTTTATTTTATTTTTTCTTAATTTGTAAAATAATTTATTATTATATAAACTATGCACTTTTTAATGGATTTTGGTGTGGTGTGGTTCAACGGATTATTATACTCATAATGAAAACATTCAATACATTTTACAATATTTTTATCTCTTAACCTAAAATTTCACAAATTGAAAATAATTCAATATCAAAAATAAATTCATAATACAAATAATATATCTCCATGATTATTTAAATATATCATTATAAATCTTCCACCATAAAAGTGAAAAAAATTATAAGTGAGTTTACATTTAATGGTAGTGGATTCTTATATTACTTATCAATAACAAAGAAACATTTTTTCATCTTAATAAAATTATGTTTGACATCATGACGGCATGTGATGTAATAAATTTTTCTACCATATTTCATATGATTAGATACATAATTCTATATGGAATTATTTGGTCAATAAAATGGTCAAAATTTTCAATATTGTATTATAAAATATTGGCTAATGATTTATGTTGAGAATTGTGTATCTAGATTTTTATATATGGCATTGAACCCTTCAATTTCAACTTTAATATTTTGTTCAATATGATTCAATAAGTCTATATATTCATGCTCTCCATTACCATCTTCTATCTTTTCAAAAATATGATTGTTTTTTGTTTATGTTTGATTTGCATAATTAGTTTATTGTAATTTTAATACATTACTTTGATAGAAAAAGATAAATATTCATCATAATTTAAATGAGAATTTTTTGAATGTAATTTTAATATTTTTAGATTTTTTATTTTGAAGGTAATATCGTAGTACATAAATTCATAATAGAATATTTAATATTTAAAAATAGAATATATCATTATAAATTATTGGATTAAATGAATATTTTTATCAATATATTTGAGTATTAGGGAGATAATAGTGGAAGGGATGAGATCTGTATGGGATGTTGGGTGACTAAATATAAAATATAAATTTAGATCTCATTTATTTTGGTTCTCATGAAACTAAAGAGAATAATTATTTATAGTAGTTGTGGAAGTCACGCATACACATACTTTAACTCTTAAGTTTGCTTGATAATGAAATTATGCATACTATAAAAGGAATAGTTTATTTAAAAATAATCATGTTTACATATTTTCAATCAATATAAAACACAAAGAATCTCAAAACAAACAAAAGAAACATTTTTTAAATCATACAACAAAAGATCTCTCTAACATCATTACAATGATTAAAACACTAAGAATTAAGTTGAAATGAATTGATCTATTTAATATCACAATAGATGATTCAAGAATAAGGATAGGTAATGAAATGATAAATTAGAAACTAGTAGACCTAAGTCTAATGTATATGTTATAGTTTAAAAAGAGAAGAGATATAAAAAATACTAAGAGGGATATGAAAGATAATATTGTTAAATGAAATTCCTACATTAAAAATAAGTAATACTCCTTTTTAGGTTATTGATCCATCAATTACTCCGTCAAGGTCATCGTATCCTAGAAACACGGATATACCATGGAATAAAAAATGTGTTGAAAAAACCACTAAAGATTGAATTGGTGATTTATATGAAATTGTGCGTTGGAGGGATGATTTCAATGTTTGAAGAATAAAATGTAGGATTAAAATAAATGAGTGTAAAGAGTAAATAGTAAAAAAATCTCAAAATTTCATAGGAATCAAACTCTTAATTATTTTGGATCCCAAACTACTCATTAAAGAAAAAATATTGGATAGTTTGTATCAATCAGTTTTCTAATTTGATCACATCCAATAAAAAACTGGCTTAAATAAAGCCTTCAATGCATTGAGTGATGTAAGAAAATAAACTCTATATAGAGAGTATAATATTCAAAAGGTATTGGAACTTTTATTAGGATACAAATTTTGACTAGATGATAAGGTAAGTGATGCAATTATTTTAAAATATCTCCTTAAATGGATCTTTGTAGCTAGTTTGATGCCTCTCCCTAAAATTTTAGTTTAGATTTAATGAGTCAATTTATGAAAATTTAAGCGATCATTAGGACATATGAAAAGAAAACTTCAAACAAAAAATGCAAGTAAATTCCTCAAAGTGTATGAGATGTGGCATTGTAAGTACCATAGATTGGAGAAGCCAAACTAGGATGTTCTTAATCTAGCCTTTATTGCACTCATGAATTATTCAAAGGAGGTCACTAATAAGGATGAATTGATTGTATAGGAAATATTTGATGATAAGGGATAAAACTTCTTTTTAAAGTTAAATTTTAATATTTTGAATTAAAATTAACTTTCCAAATTTGGGTGTTGGTTTCCTAGAAATTTGTGTTAGATTTGTAATTTTATATTCTAAAAAAATGCTACCATATGAGGCTAAACTATCTTGGAATGTCTATCATTGTCACTAGCATAGGATGTTAAGGTTGTTATAGATGAATGATGGAGATTTTTATTCCTCTAAATAATGTATGCTTTACCAATTTATACCATTGACTAAAAAATTAATCCTTGGCATTTAATTGTGTACTAATTGGGCCTCATTCCATTATAAAATACAATTCATTCTTCTTTTTAAAGGGTTGGATATTGTTGAAACTAATCTAAATTATACATAAAAAAATTTTATATACAATTTGCTTCATGGTTTCCAAACACTTAGTTGGATTTTCTATTATGTGTGAATGAATGGAAAAAATATTTGATGAATCTTCTTCACACTAGTAGTCATTTTCATTACCAATTACCTTTTCGGATTATTCTATTTGTATTTGTATTCATATTATGGGAGCATATTGTTGATCTACACTAGCAATTAGGTTTTTAATGAAGATTGATTCATGATGTTTAAATATCCGATTATAGATTATACTATTCCTATAGCACTATGAGTTCCTTTTTCAATTCTTTTTCAAAAAAGTATTAGTCTATTTAAGATCTATCTACTCATACTTCATATTATTTTTTCTATCATATTTTGAAACATACACCTTAATATTGAATTACACATTTAATGGATGTTCTTTCAAAAATATTAATTAGTTTATTTTACAGTAAATCAAATTCAAAGGATTTATTGTTTTTAAAGGAAAATATAATCCATCTTGCATAAATCTAAGATAAATAAATAAAATAAATCAAGTAGTACACAATTATCTTTTATATTAAATATCGAGAGACCAAAATAAGGAGAGTTTATACAAAAACAAGCATGGGAGGCAGAGCCTTAGCCATCAACTAGAGAGACTATCCGACTGAACATAGACATCCTCCTACCAAAAAAGAGTTACGAAAGAGTATATGCAGTGATCCATAAACATCAGCTAAAGAGCTACTAAACCCCTATTGTAGAATCTCATCCTAGTTTTCCAACCATGTTGTCCATCATTGTGGGCCTTCCATCCACACCACCTTCTCTCGCTTCAAGACCTGGGTAAACATCTCGAGCTTATCAAAGTAGGGACCTTTGTTGCCCCTGAGTTCCTTGATCAGTTTCTTTAGAGCCTCATTGAATGTTGTTTGGTTCTCCACAATTCTAGCACATTCAAAGCCATCCTTCATCTCATATATGAATGTTGTTTCCTGACCATCCCTAAGGAAATGCAACAGCTTCTCCCTCTCAACATTTATCAAAGAGCATACCTGCACAACAATTTTATAACGTGTAAGTTTCTTAAAAAACCAAGTAAGAGTCCTATTAGTACCTTGGAATTTTTCCTCATTTCTAAGTTTCCAAATAAACCAATGTATGAAAGAAGAAAGAATTTTCCAAAATAGGTTAGCATCCTTCTTGAGGCCATGAATGAATCTAGTAATAACATCAAGAGTACAAACATGTTCAATAATGGAGATTCCAAACATCAGCCATACCTCTCTGGCAAAAATGCAATCAAAAAAGATGTGTCACATAGTCTCAGGCTTCCTACATATAGAGCATAGGTCGAAGGCAGCAAAGTTATTCCTAATAGGCAGTCTATCCAACATTAGCTGCCACCTGAATCATTTGATTTTAGGGGGGATGGGGGACTTCCATAGTCTCTCAAACATTTTCTCCCAGGCAGAGGTATTAAGGTCAACATACCAGAGGGAGTTAACATGATCTATCACTGTAGTATCATGAGTGAGCAGTTTGTAAATAGACTTGGCTTTGACCTTAGAGAGGAGGGAGCCATCCTTCCATCGAAATGACAGGTATCTGTGAGCATCTACATCAGTGTTCCTAGGAAGATTTAGACAAGCACAGGCATTTTCAATCATATTGTATGTTCTTTTATGCGAGGCAGGGAGGCCAAACTTATTGCTAAGATCCTCCTAGGTGATGAGATTATCATGTTCCAAGATGTCCATGAGATATTTAATGCCCTTATAATACCAACACCTAGCAGAGCATCCTTGGGTTAAAGCAAGGGGTTTAGAGTTATGGTAGAGATTCCACCATATTGACCTTTCCCCATGCAAAGTGTTATTACAGTCAATATTAGAGTTGGCAATAAGTTTATGCACATGCTCCTAGGCTTTCCAAATGGACTTAAACACCCAAGTGCCTTGAACAGACACAAAGAATCTGCCTGCTACTAGATCACTAAAGGGGAGGGCTTTCCAAGATTTGGCAGACTTGGGGATGCCATTTTGTATGTTATTTCTGACAAGAATCTTCGAGGGTTCTTGTCCTTCCAAGGCATGAAATATCCACTTGGCAGCCAGAGAAATTCCTTGCGTTCTGAGATCTTTAAGTCCCAGCCCACCAAGTTTCTTATCTATGTGGCACCAGATCCATTTGACCATGTGGGCCTTTCTTTTACCCTTACCATCAGACCAAAGGAAGCGCCTAATAGATTTTTGGATCTCATAAATTTGGTAGTTACTGAACATCCAGATAGAGGAGTAGTATAAACTATAGGAGGAGAGGATTTTCTAGCAGACTTGGATCCTACCAGCCAAGGATAGAACCCTATTGTCCCATTTGTTAAGTTTTCTGTCAATCTTTTTTTTGACCCAAATCCACATGTCTTTGAGAGAGGGAGAGACAAAAAAAGGGATACCAAGGTATCTGACTATTTTATTGGGTCCTCCCCATGAGTATCCAAATTGTTGAAGCCAATCCGGGGGTATCTTATATTAATTATATAAGTAATATCTATGGATTAAAAAACAATGAATAGGGATTAAATTAATGATAACAAATATTAGAATTGTTAACAAAGTATTTAGGACTATTAAGTAATGAATTGGAATCATTTGATGCCTACCTCAAGCTATATAACTTTTCAAGAAACATCACAACTTATTCATGAGAACCCTAGTAGGATTTTGAATATTGTAGATGTAATATTCTATGCATATTTTATTTGTATTGTGTTGGATTAGGTTATACAATATGTATCTAAAAATATATACCTTTTCACTTCTAATCTTAGATAAAATTGTCAAGTGTCTAAGCACACTACTTAGTTATTGTTAACTTGATAGGTGATTAAATTAAAAGTTAAACCACTTTAATGGTTTAATTATCTTTCAATTGTCTTTAGAAATTCAAGAATGGTTCAAATTTTTTTTATATAATTCATGTGTGTTAATTGCATATTGAATGCCTCCAAATATTACAATATACCAATGTGTCACACAAAGATGTGTTAAAGTTATTCTAAATATTATAATATAGCACTATGTCCATGGGGGCTTCACTTAGTGAACCTGGGTTATATCACGTTCATTGATGGCATACTAAAAAATCCCCCTATTTTGAAAAAATATTGCCCTAAACCCTTTTTTGTTAGCCCCTCCCTATACACAACTTGAATTAAAAGCCCCCCTATTTTCACCAAAAATTGCCTTTTTTCTTAGTTCGAATAAAAAACTCCCCTATTTTCACCAATAGGCAATATATTGTACCCTCATGAGTCCTGTTTGGGATATTAAACCCCCCAATATGAATGAACTTGATAAAATATTGCCTAGTCAGTGAAGCCCCCGTGACTATGTCAACAAACATGAGTTTAGTTGGCTCATAATGACTCATAGAAGGGGCCAAGAGAATTTAAATTTGAATTTGAAACTTCTGATCTCCACTTCATTTCTAAATGTCTCAAGATCACAATATATCCCATTTTGGAATGAATCATAGGACAAAATGTTGAATTAAAGGGAGGAAAATGAGTAGAAGCATAAATCATTGTGTTATAATAATTAATAAATGATAAAAATATTATATAAACTGATATAAACAAAAATAAATGAAAAAAGAATAAAATAAAACCTTAAATCAAACACAAAATATGTCATTAAGTGATATATTACAACAAAACATTATATTAAATTAAATATAGAACTTCATACACACACATGCACACACAAAATCAAACACGTAGGGTAGTAAGTTTTAACATTTTACAATTTCACACTCTATTTGGGTCTCTACATTAGAGTGCCTTCTCCTAGGCCATTTCTAGCCTATTTGGGCCTTACACTCTCCTACTATTATCTTATGCTAATGTTGAGACCAGATCCTATGTCTTGGGTCCTTATACTTTGCCACCACCTTCTCTAGTTTTTGTTTGGGAGGAATAGGCTTCCCAACACCCTAGTCTAAGTGGGCTAGAGCATCTGAAGACCTAGTCCTTTGAAAAGGGGCCTAAATTCAAACATGTGTGAGTGCCAACTTCTATCATTTATGATCCAATATTTGATGTTCTATGTTGACCATTGTTTGTTAGCCTAAATTTGTAAATACATTGAGAAACCTATGTAAAATAATATTTTATCATTCACTTCCAATTCAATTGATTCAAGAGAAGATCTAAGTGCAAGGAGCAACAAGCTACAACAACCTATCTTCAAGTATGATTTCATGATGGATTATGCTATGTTTTATCATGTTATTGCATCAATACATGGAGGATTTGTCTAAAGAGCATTGCATCATCACCATTATCAATCCTAAGGTATATTCTTGTCAATTTAGCATTTTAATTATGATTTAGCCTCTGTCCTCCCCAAGGATAAACTCACTTATGAATTATCATTGTTTTAGTGGAGGTGGGAGCACAAATGTGGAATTTGACTTAGGCAAGCTCCTATACAAAATAACTATTTTTCCCCTATTCTCATGTGTGCAGGTGCAAATCCAACAACAAACAAGGTTACAAGAGCATCGAATAGATAGTGAAAGACAACTCTAGACTTCGAATATGTAGAAACTCCTAGACAAAGTCACCCTACTCCAATCTCCAAAACTTTTTGAATGATTTTAAGAGAGGTAGATCTACGAAGCATTCCAATCCAAAATCTGAAAACTTTTCTTGACAAAGATATGCTCACACTAGGGTGGATTGCTCCTTACTTTGACATATTCTATTCTATTTCAGATTATAGCTATAGGTTACTTTCTATATCTCATTTCCAAATCTCTGCTACTATGTTGATTCTCAATTCCGCATCTTGTTGTTTATACTGAAAGTTATCAATTTCCTACCATTGAACCTAATTCATTTACACACTCCATAAACACAATCCCATTGCAACAAAAGAACCATAAACCACTTAGTTTTCAGCTTTCCTATTTGAACTATAACTAAACTTAGTAATGATTCAGATCATATGCCATGAAGATTTGAAAGCTTAATTTACATTCGTAAATTAAGATCTCATTTCCAACATGTCAAACACACTAATATATTTCAAATAGCACACATAAAAGTTATCATTGATTTTTACCTTGGCCATAAATCCCATGGTAATCTGTATTTTTAATTGGAGGTAGTTTACAGTGCACGTCAAAATTAAGTGAAAAGATGTCCCAATAATCTTTGTGACGTGGTCAACCTGATTTGATATTAAACCATACGAGGATACCTTTCTAGCGAAATGGAACCAGCTGTTACTGGGAGAACAATGCCTTTAGAGCGAATGTATATATCCAAAACGTGGGCAGGGATGAGGATTGTACCATATTCTATATTCTTTAAAAGCATATACTCACTGGATATACTTCCGTCTTCCCATTTATTGTATCCTTCTGGCAACACTGCAATTAATCACCAGGAGAGTTTTTGAGCAAGATAATTACGGGGTAATTCTCCTTTGGTTGTATCACCTAAGATCTGAGGTATTACTAATGACAGTCTCTCAGGTTTTTGTTTGCCAAAGGAGAATTACCCGGCAATTCTTCTGTTCATTGCAATATTAAAATCATTTTGAGGTGAGTTTTTGATGAAATAGAGCCCATAAGTGCCTTTATGGCTTTTTTTATGGTTTTTAAATTGTTGAGTTTAATTGTGTTTTAAAAAACTGATGTATAAATTTTGAAGAAAGATAGTTGATTGTATATTATTATAGTTTTCTTTAGATTGGAAATTTTTATATTATATTTTGTTTCGTCTTATCTCATATATTTTGGTTCTGAAATAACAATTTTATATAAAAATATTAAGAATTAATCTATTTTATATAAATTAATTTTTGTTTTTTAAATGAATTTGGATTTATTTAAAATAATATGGATTGATCTACTAAAAGAAGATAGGATTGCTGTCTCTTAAAACTTCAAATTATATGGATTGATTTGTATGAATGATTAGAATTTTTTTCGGCATATAAGATTTGGTCTAAGGAATATAATCAATTATAAATTTAATATTGTTAAATCAAATTCTTCTTGTTCATAAATTACTGAAGATAATTTTCATTAGACAAGAAGATTGATGTCGACACAAATTCCTTTTCTCAGAAATATCTCAAAAAAAAATTTGAGTTTTATTCTGGTTCTATTTTTAAGATATTTCAATGCTTATAGCTGGACACTGGTATTAGTTAAATTTTTGGCTATATAATTATGGTAAAAATCTCTGTTAATTTGGCAGTTGAGAATCTGCTACTTAAACTTTTAATAGTTTATATGATCTTCCATGTCATAAACTTGATAGTATTTTGGAATGATAGATAATGATGCATAGGGTTTACTCTTTGTCTTGAAATTTTTTTTGGAAAGTGCTGAGAATGGTTTCAGTAGCATACAACAAGTTTTTTGATCATTCATCATTCATCTATGTTTATACTGTAATTAGCTAAAATCAATATATGAAGTCGACTCTACATTTACTGATAAAAAGAAAACATGATTCTCAAATCCACATTCAGATAAAAGATTTACGAATTCCTATGTCTGATTCTGATATTGTATTGTCTAGTCTTTTAATAGTATTATTTATCCTGACACCTTTCCTGCAACTATACTGTATGTCTGATCTTTTCTTACTTTGTCTAATTTTTTTCTTTCTAAGAGTCAGGATTCTTTGAAAAAAAACTTTACCCAATAAAGCACATACTTTGTTGTTAAGTCTTCAGAAACTGAAAGTTAGGATTTTAAGGCTAGTTTGGTCCACTCAGTTTTTACTCTTGATAATGATGTAAAGTATTCGAAGTCACTGGAATGTATGCATTACATAATAAATGAAGTGATCATGGAAATATTTCAGAAGAAAATGAAAGGTAGTTAGGATAGATCTTCCATCTCTGGGGATAATATTTCTGTTTTTAAATGGCCTTGCAAGTTTCAATCCCCACACATGGATTGTTAGTGGACTGGATACGCTAAACAAACAATCCAAATTTTCTTATCAGAACCGATGCTGGATAATGGTGAAAGGATTGCTGGATCTGCTAGAGAGACGCTGGATTCTGGCGAAGCGCCTCTTGTTGATTTTATTGTTTTCAGATCTAGGTTATTATAAAGTTTTTGTGTATTTTATTCTATAAGATCTTATTTAAATTATTATTAGGTTTTTAAGTACATTTTATACTTGAGTTTCAAGTAAACCCAGATGTTAGGTTCGGGTAAGATTAAACTGGGAGAGGCCCAAATCATTCAAGTAGATCCAGCTGTTAGATTTCTCTTATCTCAGATTGGTGATATGTTTTGGAATGTGAATTAATTATTTTGATGTTGATTGGAAGGGAGAACCTTGCTTCTTAATTTCTTGAATGAATTAAAAAATTATTAAATGAAAGGAATTTGTAGTAGAATATGATATATGTGACCATTATGACTCATATATTAGTTATTATATTTGAGGATGTATTTGTTAATTGAAATCATATGTAAAATATTCTAAAGATTAAAAATTAATGAATTAGACTGTTAATACAAGATTAATGGAATGGTCGTAAAATAAATTTTTATAAACTTAAATATTGTTACAATTTATTTTGATTGTTAGTTTAAGTGGTTAAGTGAAATTTTTTTAAAAAAGAAAGTAAATATATAAGTTGTTTTTTCTTATGATTGTTTTTGAAATTATAGATAATATTAACTGTAACAATATATAACAATATTTGTCATTTAAATTTTGATTCCATATTTTATCAAAATAATGCAAATATTTTTCAATATCTCTAGCATCCTTTTGTCTTGATGGATAGACTGACCATAATAAAAAGAACTTTTGATCACATTGTGCATCTATATAGACTATATTTGTATTATTTGTTACCCTCACAATCCACATAGTTTGATTCACCAAGTACTTATTTTGGGAGCATTATAAGATATATACCTTAGTTTTTCTCCCTAAAATAAGAACTCGTGAATCATAAGACCTTATCTTGTTTGATATTCTATATAAATAAAATTAAAATCCATAATTAATATTAGAGTTTACTATGCATATGTTAGCTCTTTTATAAATATTATTACACTTATTTCTTCATTCATAGATTTTAAAATTATTTGTATTTTTAATAATTCTCAATTAAAATTATTGTTTGTACACAAACTTTTTCAACAATTAGTAGATCATAGCTATTTTAGAATTACCTTGTATCACTTGACAACTTTGAATCATCCTTCTTAGACGGTTTCCATGTGATTGATAGAAACTAATTTTTTGTATAATAAATTAATGCAAATTAAAATTTATTCGAAGAGGAGAAATATTTTTTATTTTAATGTTCCTGTTTTTATATTTTTTTTGGCATTTTATTGTCATTGTTGTCAACCAGTAAGTATGTCAACCAGTATGCAATTAACCAGTATGCAAGATGTTGTTACCAGCATTGGAGATTTTTGGCATGTTGATGTCAATCAGTATGGGATGTCAATCGGTAAGAAAGCAAACCCGGTAAGTGTGGTCCATGATAGCATGTTCTAACCGACAGAATAGTGAAGTGCACGATATGAAGGTTAACTGGTTAGTGTATACCGGTAGCATGTTCGGTAGGTGACCAAGTTTGAACCGACACAATCAAGTGAGTTGTATGCTAACAATGATGTCATGTGGACTCCAGGTGGTAGGTGAATGGTGCGTCGGCCAGGTAGTTGCTGACTAGGTCCGTATTAAATGTCCACTGCAAAAAAACATGGATCAGTTGCAGAGGATTGTGGCTCAAAGAAGATCGAAGGACAAAGATTTTATTCTATGACATCATGATCGAAGCAAGATATTTGATTGTCTTGTTGATATGGAGAAAGAAACTGCTAGATCATTTATTGTGATCGACAAAATCAAGACTGATCAATAGAGTCCAGTTTGCTAAATATAGTAAATGTTCATAGGAAGAATAAAATAGGACAAAGTTTTTTGTTGAACTCGTGTAGGTTGTCGATTCAAGAAGATGAGATCTGATTTGATACGGATTGATGTCAGTGAAGAAAACCCTAAGCGCATCAAGTTTGAGTTTTTGTTTTGGCGGGAAAGCGTGTATATAAATATGTAGATTAAAAACTTAAGGAAGTTAATAAGGTGATGCCAGATGAGCGATTTATGATAAAGTGAATCTCTGCTAGGCGAGAGTTGATCATTCTAAGTGTAATAAAAAATTAGTGAAGTGACTGAGTGTTGGAGAAGAACCGATAAGATAGGTGTAACCGACAAGAGTTGAGGTTACTGGTAAACTGTTTTAGAGTATAACAGTAAAGTTAAACCAGAAGTGTCTGAACAGGTTAGATAGAAGCAGAGAGTAAAGGAGAGCAGAGTAAATTTCAGAGAAGATCCGGCAAGGCTGAAACTAAGTTGTAGAGGATTCAAAAAGTAAGAATAAAAGACCAGTAGAAAAGAGAAGCAGTGAAATAGAAAAGAAGTTTAACTGATAGAGTGAATAGTTTCTAGATGTTACAAAACTCATTTGTAACGAGGTGTTTATAATTGTATTGATTTATATCTCATTGTATTTCACTGAGTGTGTGCTTGGTGCATGGGTTGGTGCTCCTTGATTTGGTGCTCAGAATAGAATTCAGGTTGGTTCCCCCTTGGGTAGGTACCCATAAATTGATAGGGGTTGGTGCTCCTTGGGTTGGTGCCCTAAACATTGTAAAACTGTTATTTCATTGTGAGGCTGGATTGGAGTAGTAGATCTCCAGCAGCTTTTCTCACCAAAGTTTTTGTCACATTGGGTTTTCCTCATATATCCAGTGTTATATGATGTGCTCTTGTATGTGGTTGCTTGTTAATGCTTTCATTATCCTACTGGTTGCACACATTATTTGTGATGTAGCCAGTTAAAACATAACCAATATAACAAAGAATAATCAGAAATAAACACAAGTCTAGATCAAATATTCTTTATTATGCTTTTACAACTCCAACCATTCTTCCATTAGAATGAAAAGTCCCTATTTTAAATAATCACCAAAAAATTCCTTTTTGAGCAGATTTTTACAAAATCTGAAAATTGCCATTTAAGGAAATTTTCAAATCTATCCCAAAAATCATGAAATCTTTTAGAAATCTAAAAAGTATTCCTATGACACAAAAAATTAGCTTTTTAATCTCAAAAAGATTACAAGCTCAAAATTAACTAAAAAACCAACTTTCTAAAAAATCGAAAAAAGAAAGTAAAAGCCAATTTTGAGGCCGTAGATGAAGGAATCCAACCCTGAAAATTTGAATTTTTGGAGGCCCTATTGAACTAGAT
The DNA here is from genome assembly GCF_030272615.1 of Cryptomeria japonica. NCBI lineage: Eukaryota > Viridiplantae > Streptophyta > Pinopsida > Cupressales > Cupressaceae > Cryptomeria > Cryptomeria japonica. The sequence continues at coordinate 189,747,587 of NC_081409.1, forward strand.
TTGATCAAAAATCCAATAAACTCATCAAGGTCTACGTCCACGTAAAATTTCAGCCCAATCGGACAATCGAGTCAAAAGTTATGACCCCGCGAAGTCCCTGCATCATTTTCCTTTGGTTGAAAAGAACACAACTCCTGCAAGTGGGTGTCCTCAAATTTCTGCCACTAACCTCAATCCAACTTCTGCAATTCCCACTCTGTAATCCATGTGCTCTCTACTAGTGCTAATCCATCCCACTGTACCAAGTATCTATGGTATTCTCCTTGCTGAGTGTGAACAGTCTTCTTGTCGAGAATCTTTGCAATCTTATCTCGTTTCTTACTAGGGAGTGTCCACTGCTGATCTACTTCCTCCTCACCACCATCATCATGAATGTCACCGTGAAATGTGTATAGATCAGAAATATTAAATACATGAGAGATATTAAGATCAGGTGGTAAATCAACCTGATAAGCATTGTCATTGATCTTCTTGAGAACCCTGCAAGGACCAACTTTCTTATATTTTAACTTGTGGTATGTCCTTGTAAGAAACCTCTCTTTCCATAAATAAACCATCACTTAATCACCTTCCTTAAAGACTTGATTTTGTCGACCAATATCAACTATAGATTTGTACTTCGCATTACTTTCCTACAACTTCTGTCTCACCTCTTCCTGCAATTGGTGAAGGTGTTCTACAAATACTACTGCATCATCACTGATTCTTTCACCAAGGGGCAACTGCACCAAATCTAGAACACCCTTAGGATTCCTACCATAAACAATTTGAAATGGGGATTTACCTGTAGATCTGTTCACTGAGCTATTGTAAGCAATCTCTGCTTGGGGCAATGCCAAATCCCACTGCTTGGGCTTCTCTCCAACAAAAAACCTTAACAGGTTTCCCAAACTATGATTGACTACCTCTGTTTGCCCATCAGTTTGAGGGTGATAGGCAGTGCAAAACTGCAACTTAGTCCCCATCTTCTTCCATAAAGTTCACCAAAAATGACTTAAGAACTCTGTATCTCTATTAGAGACAATGGTTTTTGGCACACCATGCAACCTAACAACTTCTGAAAAAAATAAGTTGGCCACTCTTGTTGCATCACTAGTTTTCTTACAAGCAGTAAAATGAACCATTTTACTAAATCTGTCAACAACCACAAAAATAGAATCATTACCTCATTGTGTATTTGGAAATCCCAAAACAAAGTCCATGCTCAAATCTGTCCATGGTTCTAGAGGTACGGGAAGTGGCATGTACAACCCTATATTTTGTGAGTGTCCTTTAGCAACTTGATAAATCCTACACCTTGCCACATATCTAGTTACATCTTTGGCCAATAGTATTTATCTTTGATTAAGGCTATTGTCTTATCCTTGCCAAAATGTCCAGCCAAACCACTGCTATGAAATTCCTTGATGATATTCTCCCTCATGGAACCAACTAGAATGCATAATCGTTTCCCTTTGAAGAGATAGCCATCTTGCATAAAGTATTCACCTTGAATATCAGACATATGTCCAACTATTGGGTTCTTCAATTGTTCCACAATCTCCTAGAAGTCATTGTTAGACTCATACAAATCTTTGATTTCATCAAAACCAACTACCTCATTCTCCATTGTTGTTAGAAGTACAACGCGTCTCCTCAATGCATCTACAACTTGGTTTTACTTTCCTAATTTGTGTTTCAAAACAAATGTATAGCCTTGTAAGAATGAAACCCATTTCGCATGTCTACTACTCAACTTCTTTTGTGTGTTCAGATATTTTAATGCAATGTGATCTATGAATAAGGCAAACTCCTTTGGCACTAAATAATTCCTCCAATGTCGCAAGGCTTGCACAAGTGCATAAAACTCTAAATCATATGTGGAATAGTTCTTCCTTGCATCATTCAACTTTTCACTAAAAAAGGCGATCGATTTACCTGCTTGGCTAAGAACAGCTCCAATACCTACATGTGAGGCATCATAATCAACTTCAAACACTTTTTCGAAGTCTAGTAATGCTAATATGGGAGCTTTAATTACCTTCTTCTTTAGAAACTTGAAACTTTCTTCAGCCTCATTAGTCCACATCAATTCCTTTCCTTTGTTACAATCTATTATGGGTGCAACAATGCTGCTAAAATTTTGAATAAACTTTTGATAAAATGTGCCAGACCATGAAAACTTCTTACCTCTGTTATGCTCTTAGGACTAGGCCATTCCAAAATTGCTCTAACCTTCTCTGAATCCATCTTGATACCTTCTGCAAAAACAATAAATCCCAGAAATACCAGACTCTCTTGCATAAGACTACACCTTCTCAGGTTTTCATAAAGTTTCTCTTTCCTCAAAACATCCAATATGATCTGCAAATGCTGCAAGTGCTCTTCTTTGCTCTTACTAAAAATTAAAATGTCATCAAAATAAACTATAACCAACTTACCAATGTAAGGTCGAAGCATTGTATTCATCAATCGCATGAAGGTATTGGGTGCATTAGACAACCCAAATGGCATCACCATCCGCTCATATAATCCATCTCCAGTCTTGAAAGCAATGTTCCATTCATCCACTTCTCGGATCTGAATTTGGTGATACCCACTTCTCAAATCAATTTTACTGAAATACTGGGCCCCTACAAGAACATCCATCATGTCATCCAAGCAAGGTATAAGGAACTGGTATTTTATAGTAATTCTATTGATTGTGTGGCTATATGTGCACATTCTCCATGTACCATCTTTCTTTGGTGTTAATAATGCTAGTACAACACATGGACTCATTCTTTCTCACACAACACCTTTCTTCATAAGCTGCATCACCTACTTGTTGAGTTCTGCATGTTGTGTAGGGCTCATCCTATATGCTGCCTGATTGGGTAAAGATGTTCCCTGAATTAGATCAAGACGATGTTGAATATCTTGCTTCGGTGGAAGACCATCAGTAGCTCATCAGGTATAACATCACTATATTCTTTGAGTACCTTTGCTACTTCAGTAGGTATTGATATCCCTCCTCCTTCCTCCGTTTGTACCATTAATGCATAACAAAATCTTGTAACCTTCACTTCCTTAACAAACTCTCTTTCAGACAACATATTCTTAGCTTCTCCTACATCCTTAAGGGGTAATATGATGACTTTTGATCCCTCCTTCCAAAATCTATATGTATTCCTTTCCCCATCATGCATGACCTTTCTTTCATATTGCCAAGGCCTCCCCAATAATACATGACATGCATCCATTGGGATGACATCACACCAGACCTCATCTTTGTAAGTTTTTCCTATACAAAGCTTGATCATGCACCTCTTATCAACAGTAGCTTCATTCTCATTCTTAAACCATGCAATATGGTAAGGGTGAGGATGTTTCTCACACTGTAAATTCAACTTATCTACCCTCTCTAGAAACCATATTATTACAACTACCATTGTCAATAATAACTTAACATACTAGTTCAAAAAATATTGGTTCGAATCCATGAGTCATCAGAGCTTCGAATCTATGCTTTCTCCTTCTTTGGGATTATCAAGGTTCTCCTTATCATGAGGTTTTCTCCTATGTCTGGGAGAACTTCTAAATCTGCTCCATCATTTTCAGATTTAGCTAAAATCACCCTGGACAATCCTCCTTTATTTCTATCTTGCATGTTAAAATTTGAGCACTCAAATTCTTTGTGGCCTTCTTCCCCACACCTAAAACAAGTGAATGGTCTCCTTTGGCTTTCCCATCCTCTACCGCCACCATAGCCTCTTCCTCTTTGAAACCCTCATCCTTGTTGTAGCTTAGAGGACTCTGAGTAGGTATCATCTTGCTTCTCTACTCCTTGGGATGAAACTCCCCTACCATAACTTGAACCGCCACATGAAGGAGATGAAGTACCCCTTCTTCCTCCTCTATTCCTTTGAAAATACTGTCTTTTTTTCTTTTCTTCTGCCTTTAGAGCCAATTGATAGGCCTCTTCCATACTGTCAATCCGGTGCATGCTTAATTCACCCTGAATTGAAAACTTCAATCCATTTACATACCTAGCAGTCATTTGTTCATCAGATTCTTGATGCTCAACCCAAATGGACAACTCGTAAAATTCATCTGTGTAATCTTGTACAATATATAAGTTTTGCTTTAGATTTTGAAATCTGCAAAACAGAGTTTGTGCATAGTCTAAAGGCAAAAACTTTTCTCTTAATTGCTTCGCCATCTTGCTCCAGGTTTTGATCTTCTCTTTTATTTTCCTCATTCAGTCCTTTTGTAGATGATCCCACCAATTCATTGCATGACCCTTTAACTTAGTGCATGCAAACTTACCTTTTTTTTTCTTTTTTTTTCCTTTGTCATAGATTTCCACTCAGAAAATTTCTCCATCTCATTCAGCCAATCAATCAACTCATTTAGTTTAAGACTACCTGCATATTCTGAAACTTCAACTTTAATTCCTTCATTCTTCCCTTCTAATTCCCTAAGAATCCTCTCTTCAAAATTTCCATGATTTACTAGCTCTTCTTCAAACTCTTCAGACTGATCTGTATCTCCTTCATCTAAACCTTCATCAAAATTATCTTCTCTTTGCCTCAACCTCTAATTTTCCATTATATTTGTGAGCTCTGCAACCTGCCTTTGGAGTTTTGCATGTCTCTATGCATCTGAGAAAGACCTCTTCCTCTTCCTCTCCCAACCATCTTCTTGCTCTGATACTAGATGATGTAGCCAGTTAAAACATAACCAATATAACAAAGAATAATCAGAAATAAACACAAGTCTAGATCAAATGTTCTTCATTATTCTTCTGCAACTCCAACTATTCTACCATTACAGTGAAAAAGTACCTATTTTAAACAATCACCAAAAATTTCCTTTTTGGGCAGATTTTTACAAAATCCAAAAATTTCCATTTAAGGAAAATTTCAAATCTATCCCAAAAATCATGAAATCTTCTAGAAATCTAAAAAATATTCCTATGACACAAAAAACCAACTTTCTAATCTCAAAAAGATTACAAGCTCAAAATTAACTAAAAAACTAAAGTTCTAAAAAACTAAAAAAGAAAGTAAAAGCCAATTTTGAGGCCTTAGATGAAGGAATCCGGCCCTGAAAATTTGAATTTTTGGAGGCCCTACCAAACTTGGTTTGTTTAAGAATCCAATAAAATCCTCAATATCTATGTCCATGTAAAATTTCAGCCCAATCGGACAATTGAGTCAAAAGTTATGACCCCGCGAAGTCCTTGCATCAATTTGAAATTGATTATAATCACTGATTCACCCCCCTCTCAATGATATCTTGTGTTCTACAATTTTTAGTAGCGGAATATCTACAGTATCTTATATAAGGATATTCATATTTCTAATCTTTTTTAATTTGAAATTGTTAGAGTTATCATGTATTAGCTGATAATTATTTATTTAATTATTAGTCTATTACAATCTACACTTAAGCTAAACTTAGGCATTTAATAATATTGTAGGTATTTAATAATTATTCTAATTATTAAACATACTTTATCCCTTTAGGGATTCTTTAGGGTTGCACATCTTTAGGGTTGCATATTCTCCTTTTATAAGGATTTTTTTTACTTTTTCATTGAATTCCCTCTCTGAATGATAATATTTTTCTTTATAGCCATTATTTCTTTTTGCCTCCATTCTTCTCTTGTGACAAGTATTTTGCTTGTAGGTGTTCTTGGGATCTTTGAAGTTGTATTTCTCAACTTCTTCATGGTATCAGAGCCTACATCTACTGCTACTTGTTCCTGATTTTTCACAATATTTTTTGGAGGCTAGGGTTTCAAGTTTTTCAGAGTTTTGTATTTGCATCTAGGAAGCTTTTTGTTTTTGGGCATTTTGGGTTCAAAAAGATCTTACCATTGGGCTCAAAACACCCAAAAACCCACATTTTCATATAAAATTTGTCCAATTTGAACAACTATGGCTCTGGCAAAAAAAATTTGTTTTTTGCCCTTCTTGGGCACATTTTTTGAGATGAACAAATTAAAAAAAAAATATTGTCGGTAGTTTAACGGCTTGCCCAGGTCGACATAGTCACCATGATGGCCTTGGAGCCGCCGACGGTCTCCAGGATTGCTGCGGGAGCCTTGGCAGTTACCGTCGTGGTTTGCAAGCACCCGACGGTCTTTAAACCACCGACCACCAGCAGTGGCCCCGCCGACCAGTAGTCGCTGCCCGGCCCCGCCACCCAACAACCACCGACCACCAACAGCGGCCCTGCCACCCAGCAACCGCCGGCCACCAACAACGACCTCGCCACCCAACAATTGTCACTCGACCGCCACCCCTCCACTCGTAAACCTCCATCACCTCTTCGTTGTCACTCAACCCAGTCTCCACCTCCCTGCCAACAACAAGGAGGGGTTTTTTTCTTTTTCTTTGAAGGCCTTTTGATAGGTAGAAGGTTTTTTTGTCATAACTTGGGCAAACGAAGTCAGATTTTTGGAAACAAATAGGTGTCAGAAAACTATTTCGGATATCTCTTAAGATATGGAGGTTTGTTATTTTTTTTTTTGCTATTTTGATGTTGCTTATGATGTCAAAGCCAAAAGTTCATTTTTTCACTCCGGGAGGCATATCTTGAGCATCTGGACTCCGTTTTTGGCACATGAGATATCATTGGAAAGCCGGTTCTCTGCATTTTCTAGTGGTATGGGTCATCTTTCCAAATTATTCTTCATGTACATTTTATTCAATTTTTTGCATTTATGCACTCTGGTGAATATCTTGGATGTTTTCAGCTCCTAGGATCCTTTTCTTTGTGTGGGATGACTCATCTTTGGTTTTTATTTCAGTATTTCCAACCTTTTTCCTCTTTTTTTTAGCATTGTATACATCATTTTGTAAGCATTTCCTCTTTTTCAAACGCACTGAGATAAGGTACCAATATGTCTTGCATGCTTGGGATCTTGTACATCTTGTGCCTTACTGTACTCGCACTCCATTATGCCATGGGGGCGTTTGATGTTTGCCTTTGTTTTCCATCTACCTTTGTCAAGTGAGTGTTCCTTCCATGACATTAGCCTCATGATGTGTGTCAAGTGATCCTTCCACGACACTAGCCTTTATATGTGTTTGTACTTTCTACTGCACTCTCACTATTCCTACTTCTTCGTCATGCAATTTTTCTTCGCATTCACTTTAATTGTACCTGTCACCTCTCCCTTGTCAACATTATGAGGGGGTTTCTCTTGTTGGTTGTTGGTTCTAATGCTTTCTTGTTTCGTTGGAGTACAGTCTTTCATTCCTATTTTTGGAGGCAACCTTCCATCTTCGATTGATCAACTCTTCAGACTTTGGTGTTTTTGCCATCTATATCTTCGAGTTTAGTTGTTTGCCTTTGTTTGCCATCTGATTGAAGAAGTTTTATTGGAGGGCACTCATGTAGATTATAGTCTTCTCTACCTGATCATCTTTTATTTTAGTGGAGGTTCTTCAGATTGACAGTTATTCTTCGACAGTTTTTGCAGGTTCTTCATGCTTCAATGATTCTTTAGCTCTTCTTTTTGTGCCTATATTTTGGAACATTCTTGTTTGGAGGCTTCTTCACTCCTTCACTTGTATTTCATCTCTTTTTGGAGTAGAGTTTTTGCCCATGAGGTTTTCTCTATTTCTCCGCTTTACAAAGATATTTTGTACTTGGTACCTCATCAAGCCTTGTTGTCGTGATCCAAATTTGTCTTCATCATGTAGTTGCATTTTTTGCCTCATGCATTTAGTTTTTTAGCTACACCCTAAGTTCATATTAAGGGGGGTGTTAGAGTTATCATGTATTAGCTAATAATCAATTATTTAATTATTAGTCTATTATACTCTATGCTTAAGATAAACTTAGGCATTTAATAATATTGTAGGTAATTTAGATACACTTTATCCCTTTAGGGTTTCTTTAGGGTTGCATATTCTCTTTTTATAAGGATTGTTTTGTACTTTTTCATTGAATTCCCTCTTTGAATGATAATCTTTTTCTTCAGAGCCATTATTGTTTTTTGCCTCCATTCTTCTCTTGTGATAGGTATTTTGCTTGCAGGTGTTCTTGGGATCCTTGAAGTTGTATTTCTCCACTTCTTTGGAAATATTATCATTTTAGTATCCAATCTTTTGGACATTTTTATATAATATATTTTTTCTGATTTATTTAATATTTTTACTAAATTTATTATATAGAATATGTATGAAAACACATAGTTAATTTCTTTATTAAATATTTAAAATAAGCATTCTCTATTTCTTTAAGAAAATAAGTTGAAAAGAGTAAACAATTTATAACATAATATTTTATTTGAATTTTGGATCAAAATTTCTTGTAGACTTTGCACCTCCCACTTTAGTTGTGGTACCTACAATGGTGGTTTCTTATATCTCTAATTATATGCCCTTTGTTCAAGCAGTCCATGTCTCATTGACCTACATTGTTTCATCTCTAATTGCCACTACTTATGTGACCGATATTTCAATGAATCATATTGTTATTGCTCCTTTTGGTCCTTTTGGTGCACCTTTGAGTTTTGGCCTCATTCCATCCATATTTCTGGATTCCCATTCTTTGAATTGTCAAGGTCCCCACTAGACGTGACAACTTGCTTATCGAACTTGTCTGTTGCCTCTAATGGATCCTCCAACACTACTCCTTTCAAATTTTCAAACAAAAATAATTCTTCAAGTACTATTGCTCACTTCAAAAAAGAAGAGTCATTCCCCCTCGACCTTGAAAAATCAAATTGTCCCATTCGACCCACTCTTGGGTTCCAAATCTAATCTTAAATAACTTGTTTAGGTCTATTTTGGTCCAATAAAATTGGTTTGTTTTATGGTTTGGTTTCCTTTTGGGTAACCCTAGTCTTTCCTTCGTTTGGATGTTTGCAATGTGACCCCTTTCTTTTTGCCCATTTATGGCTCCAACTTTGCTATGTCTTTCGTGGTTGCCTTGTTTTGTCATTTTAGTACTAGTTTGGCTCCATTTTGCACTTGATGGTTTGTGTTTTTTATCTATAATGGGTTGGGGCCCTTCCCCAGTAATTTTAATAAAAAATATTTTATTCATCAACTTCTCATATTTGACAACAATACATGAACTCCTTCCACTATTGTATGGGTCAATAATTGAGAATTGGCATTAATAAACTAATCCATCTACCCATTGGTATATAAGAATTTTTTCTACTTTTTCTAATATTCAATATTTCATTACACACTCATGTGATATAATATTAAATTCATCTCTAATAATAATAAGCATTTATTATTATTAACTTTTTTTTTTAATTTTAATTAATGTTAATAATTTCTCTATCTTATTCTAATTTTAAAAATTGAACTAAACTATGTAAATTAGATATTAAATTTTAACAAAACATGAAAAATTATGTAGGTACAGAACAAAAAAAATACATATCAAGATTCTCTACCAAATCATTCAGAATCTAGACAAACCCATATTGAAATGAAGAGGTTATGGCTATATAATTTTGTAAGTAACTTTTATGGTGATTTTTTAGGAACTTTTCTAGAAACAATGACATTCAAACCTATTTTGTGACAAATCATTTAATTATTTTATTCTATATAAGAGGTCACATACTTTATGTGATGAATCATTTTATGGTTTTATTCTGTAAAAGAGGTCACATGCTTTATGTGACAAATCATTTTATGATTTTATTCTATAAAAGAGGTCAGATACTTTATGAGGGAATAATATCATGATTTTTAATGTGAAGTCATTTTACTTGAAAATTATAGAATGTTATGTTAGAGATAAATGCCTTGTCTTTTTTATTCTTGTAAAATTATTCCTCTTTCATATATTATCTTACGTAAAGATAAGAGACATATGGGAAGAGATGAACTTGAGATGAGCCATATGAGAAGAGATAAAGATAAGAGACATGACTTCTTGGTCTAGTAAGGAATTGCTTGCTATGACTCATGATACAAAAAGGAGATTAAAAAGAAAAACATCATTTTGCTAAATAATCTAATAGAAATCAACTACAAAGTGTGTGCTATAGTGTGCACCAAAAATAGATAATGAAAAACAAAGTCATGGCTTTCAAGTAATCCAGAAAAAAAATCAATCGTAAAATGAGTGTTGTAGCATGAACCAAACAAATAATGGTGTGTTATCAAAATGTACAAATCAAACCTTGTGGTGTGTGCACAAAGTGGAACATATAACATAATATAGGCTCCCACATTAAAGAGGTTGTGTACACCTTACTAGGATAAATTTCATTAAGATAGTGTAGATACATCCAAAATACAAGCACATTGCAGTAATGAAATGCCCCCAATCATTGTGTTGATCTTATGGTTTACACTTGAAAATAAACAACCCTATAGGAATTTTAATGATGGGAGACTTGTTGTACTTTACTAAAATTGCCTTCAATATTTTAGAATTCGAATCTTCAAAGATTTGGAGAGATAAAAGGGTGGAAAGAAACATAAAAAAAATATCCCTAAGGGGATTGTTGGCATTTGTATGAAGATTGCATTAATAAAATTTAAGTTTTGTCATTGATGTCAATTGTAACCGGTAGTGATGTTGTTTTGCAACTAGAAGTTGAGCAGTGGAGGAAACCCGCATTACTATTGAAGCAATGAGATCAATCGGTAACCCTACCTATTGATATGCCAAACCCTAACTAATGGAGCTTGGTGAATCAGTTGTGTTGATCTATGATCAAATGGTGATCGAAGATGATTATGCCACATATGCATGATGTACATGATGAGTTTCAAGTGGTTTTTAGTGCATAGAGATAATTGTTTTATCTCGGGAATGAGCGAGTACATTGCATGAAGTGTAAACCACGTGATGAGTTACAAGATTCGATGAGCGGTGATCAAGGAGCAGTCGAGGTTGTCTTGAAAAATGTGTTGATGATTGCTATGTGATCTAATGGTCATATTTGAACTGATTTGTTTGTAATCTCTATGAGATCTTAGGTTTTGTGATGTGTTATCGACCTATTGTTTTGCTTATAAGGCCGATGAGTTGTTTTGTAGTAGTGTTGGCAATTTTTGGTTAAGTGTTAGTGTGATTGATTGCTAAACCAGAAGAAGTATCTGCAGAATGTTTGGAGGCAGATAGGAGCATGAATAGGATCTAATCAAGCAGAGTAGTGCTATTACCAGATTAGTAAAAACCTTGTTGTTCCCTAACAATTACAACAGCTAAATCCCTTAACTGATAAATTTTTAATAGGCTTGGTGTTTTCTAAATCCTCTCACCAGGTGATCCATTAGCTTGGATTTCAAATCCTCTATCAAGGTTACTCCTAACAGGGTATTTCTTTTAATAGGGCATTGTAGTCAATCCCTTAACTGGGTGGTCCTTAACCAGATTTGTTCCTAAGAGGACATTTTTGTAAAGCTTCTAACAAGGCTTGGCTCCTAACAGGCTAAACGTCAGAAGAGTTCAAAATATTTGTGGGTATTCATCCCCACCATGGTTTTTCCCATTTAGGTTTCCACATCAAAAATCATTGTGTCAAGTGATGAATGGTTTTTGTGGTTATGTTTTGATATGGTTGATTTTTTTAACTTGTAAATCTACTTAGATATGTTAAGATGATCAGATGTGATCTAAAAAGTATTTTTACTAATGTTAGTAAAATGTTTTAATAGTTTGGTCAAATGGTTTAAGAGTTTTAGATCTGTTACACTGTTATTTTGTTATGCCAGTCAACTGATAAACTTGATAGTGAAGTTGCAGTTTATTGCTTAGTGTTTGAACCAGTTAGTTCAGTGATTGATTTGTGAGTTGGGTTTTAAGTTTGGTGAGAGATTAGTCAGTTTTCTATCCATTGATTCATTCCCCTCTTAGTAGTTGTCCAAATCCTTATTGATTCATCATATCATCAATTGGTATCAGAGCATTTTAGGTCCTCTAGTGTCTAAGCCTAACAACTTGAGGTAAATATCTAGAAGATCATGATGAAGAAAGAAGTTCTGAAGTTCAATAGGGAAAACTATAGAATCTAGAGTGATAGGATAAAGATATATATCAAGAGTCTAGGCAGTCAATACTCAGAACATGTTGTTACCAAATACACCTTGCCTAGTGGGATTCTGACTGATGATCAAAAGAAGAAGCAACAAGAGAATAATCAAGCATTGGAGGCCATTATTAGTTTCTTGTCTGATTCAGAGTATGTTGATATCCATGGTTTGGAGACTGCTTATGATGTGTGGAAGAAACTTGAGGATATCTATAGCTATGATGAACATGTGAAGATTTCCAAAGAAGAGAGCCTGAGAGGTAAATTTTGATGACATGCAGATGGTTGAAGGTAAGAATATTCAACAATATGGTCAAAGGATCAAGGAGATAGTTGGTGAGATCAAAAGTGTTGGTGGTAAAGTGGAGGATACCACAGTGGTTAGCAAGGTGTTGAGAACCCTTCTACTAGTCTACGCTATCTGACTTGTAGCCATTTAGGAACTAAAGTCTATTGATAAAACAAAGGTAACTATTGACTCTAGCATTGGTAAATTAACTACATTTGAATTAAATGGTTATGATGGTAGTGCTTAGAAATCAGAATCTGCATTTAGAGCTTTAGTTTCTAACCCACTTGTGAGAAAAAGAAGATAAGCCAGTCACAATTATTAGTCTAGATCCAGCAAAGAAGTTGATGATGAAGATAGTATGATTGAGCTTGAAGTATTGTTGGCCAAGTGGTTACCCAGAGGTACTGGTAAGTACAGAGGTAAATTACCTTTGAAATGCTTTGCATGTAACTGGATTAGACATATTGCAGCTAACTGTCCTAATGGAGACAATGAGCATAAGCATGAGAAGTATAAGAAGTACAAAGGCAAAGGCAAAAGAGATTGCCTCATTGCAGTTGATGGTGGAATAACTAATGAGGAATCTGAGGGAGATGCAAATGAAGACATTGTCTTCGTTTCCATTAAAGAGGAGACATAAGATCAGAAGGAATTAGTCTCTCGTATGGATAGTTTTGATGATTGGATCATAGATAGTGGTTGTTCACACCACATGACCGATGAATGAAGTAAATTTCTTACTTTAAAGGAATTTGATGGAGGAGTTGTGAGATTTGGAAATGACTCACCCTGCATGGTAAAAGGACAGGGGACCATTTCTCTTAATGGAAAGAGTAGTGCAAATGATGTCTACTAGGTTGAAAGATTGAATCACAATCTTTTGAGTGATACTCAACCCAATGACAAAGGTTATCCATTGGAATTCAAGAATGGTATGTGCAAAAGCTATGGGAGAAAAGGTGAACTGATTATAACTGCCAAGAAGACAAAAGGTAACCTGTTTGACCTAAATCCTAAAGTCAACAATTGTTTAATTGCTAAAGGAGATGATAGTTGGCTTTGGCATCAAATATTTTGTCATGTAAATTTTGGTAACATTGTCCAAGTCAGTAAGTCCAAGTCGGTAAGAGGTTTGCCTCAATTGGACAAACCAGTGAATGTTACATGTAAGGAATGTCAGTTAAGAAAGATGACATCCTCAACTTTTAAGAGAAAATCTTTCTCAGTGGAACATTTGCTAGATTTGGTTTATACAAACCTCTATGGAACAATAAGGACTAGAAGTATTCTTGAGGTGATCAGTATTTGATGATTTTCACTAATGATTTCTCAAGAATGATGTAGGTCACATTCTTGAAGGATAAACAAAATCCTTTAGTAAGTTTAAGGGATTCATGGCCTTAGCTGAAAAGGAAAGTCGAAAGAAGATAAAGTGCTTAAGAACTAATCGAGGTGGTGAATTTACTTCAGAGGAATTCACTAGATACTGTGAAGATAATGGAATTAAGAGGCATCTTTCTGCACCTAGGACACCACAACAAAAATGGTATTGTAGAGAGGAACAACTGGTTAGTTGTTGAAGTTTCTAGAACTATGCTGATACAAAGAGGTGTAGCAAAGACTTTCTGGAGAGAAGTTTTCAGCACACTTGTCTACACTTTGAACCAGATATTGGTTATGAGAGGTAAGGATAAAACACCTTATGAATATTGGTATGGTAGGTCGCCTAATGTTAGTTATTTTAATATTTTTGACAATAAATATTTTATCAAGAGAAGTGACTATGTTGGTAAGTTTGATGCCAAGAGTGATGAAGGCATATTTCTTGGTTACTCCATCAGTAGTAAAGCCTACAAATGTTACAACAATAGGACAAAGAAGATAATTGAAAGTGTTGATGTCCAAGTGGATGAATGTCCTGAAGATATAGGAGAAACCAGTGAGAAGAAGAAGGAAGATGAACCTTATATTCTGATTTTGGGACCTGAACCGATGAAGCCAGAAGTTGGTGAGAACAATGTTGTACTACCAGTTTAACTAGAACAAGTAGATTTTGCAGAGGATGAAGATAGTGAGGAAGAAGAACCTGAAGATAATGATCATTTTATTCAAAGGTATGTAAGACTCAATCATAATCCTGATCAGATTATTGGAGATAAAGATGCAAGAGTATTAAACAAAAGAATAATTAGAGAAAATTCTTGTATGATCTCCACTATTGAGCCTAGAATTGCAAAGGAAGCCTTTGGAGATGATCATTGGATCAAGGCTATGGAAGAGGAGATTTACTAGATTGAGAAGAACAATACATGGACTCTAGTACCTAGACCAGTGAACAAAAATGTAATAGGTACTAAATGGGTATTCATAAATAAATTGAACAAAGATGGAGTAGTAGTCAGAAACAAAACAAGATTGGCATGCAAAGGTTATGCACAGGAAGAAGGAGAAGTCTATGGCGAGACATTTGCAACAATTTCTAGATTGGAAGGTGTTAGGACTCTACTTGCATCTACAGTATATAAGAGATTCAAAGTATATCAAATGGATGTGAAATCAACATTTCTAAATTTTATACTGGAAGAGGAAGTATACATTGAACAATCAAATGGTTATGCTTTGATTAATGTAAAGGATATGGTGTGCAAACTACACAATGCACTATATGTTTTGAAGCAAGAACCAAGAGCATGGTATGAAAAACTACATTCACTCCTAATGAAGATAGGTTTTCAGAGAACCAGTGAAGACAACAATATATATCTCAAGAATGAAGGAGATAAGATACTGGTTAGTGAGGTATTTGTGGATGATATTATTTTTGGAGGCAATGATGACATGAGTGATGACTTTGCAAATGAGATGAAAAGTGAATTTGAGATGTCTCTGGTAGGAGTAATAAAATTCTTTATAGGATTGCAAATTCAACAGATGAAGAATGGTATCTTTATCACACATTCCAAATATGTGAAAGAGGTATTGAAGACATTTGGAATGGGAGACTGTAAACCAATTGGGACACCAATAGTTATAGGTTGTAAACTGTCTAAGGAGGATGATGTCGCATCCGTTGATGAAAAGGAGTACAAGTCAATGATAGGGAAACTACATTATGTTGTTCACAGAAAACTGGATATTTCTCATGCAGTTGGATTAGTTGCCAGATTTCAGAAGAACCCAAAGGAGACACACATGGTTGAAACTAAAAGAATATTTAGATATTTGAAAGGTACTATTGATTATGGATTATGGTATACACATGTAGGTAACTTTGATTTTAAAGTTTATACAGATGCAGACTGGGTAGGAAATTTTGATGATGGAAAGAGTACAACCAGAGGTGCATTCTTTCTTGGAGGAAGGCTTGTATCTTGGAGCAGCAAGAAGTAGAGTTGTATATCACAATCCACTGCTGAAGCTGAATATGTTGCAGCATATATGAATTGTACCTAGGCAATTTGGATGAAACACATTCTGGAAGGATTCAAGTTGAAGATTATAGAACTGGTAAGGATTTGATGTGACAACACCAGTGCAATAAATATTTCAAAGAAACTGGTGTTGCATGCAAGAACCAAGTATATTGAGCTAAAATATCATTTCTTGAGAGAGAAAGTACAGAGTAACGATGTGTTACTAGAGCATGTATCTACCAAGGAACAACTAGCGGATATCTTTACTAAACCTCTGCCTAAGACTACATTTGAGTATCTTAGAGGTTAGCTAGGGGTTGTGCCCCTACATGAGGTCAGTTGAACAGATGTGGAAGATATTAGTCCTGAAGCTTATTGAATATCTTGAACACGGATTGGTGTAGAATGGAGCTACTCCACAGGGGGAGCATCTTGTTGTAGAATAGTGAAGTATGACATTGTATGTTTTACTTTCACTTTGGCATTGTTGTCAAAGGGGGAGAAGAACTATATAATTGATAAAGAGAAGAACTATAGCCAATTACTAGCTGAAGACATGGAGACACAGTTGAAAGAGAGTACATGGTAAAATGTAAACTAGGATAGATATACCTATGTATGTGCATTACTCTCAATCATCACAATCAAAGGTTATTAATATTTGTATTGACATCAATGCCAACAAGGGGAGATTGTTGGCATTTGTATGAAGATTGCATTAATGAAGTTTAAGTATTGTCATTGATGTCAATTGTAACCGGTAGTGATGTTTTTTTGCAACTAGTAATTGAGCAGTGAAGGAAACCGGTATTCTATTGAAGCAATGAGATCAACCGGTAACCCTACCTATTGATATGCCAAACCATAACTGATGGAGCTTGGTGAATCGGCAGTGTTGATCTATGATCAAATGCTGATCGGAGATGATTATGCCATGTATGCACGATGCACATGATGAGTTTCAAGTGGTTTTTGGTGCATACAAATAACTATTTTATCTTGGGAATGAGAGAGTACATTGCATGAAGTGGAAACTGCGTGATGAGTTGCAGGATTTGATGAGCAGTGATCAAGGAGTGGTCGAGGTTGTCTTGAACAATGTGTTGATGATTGCTATGTGATCTAATGGTCATGTTTGAATTGATTTGTTTGTAATCTCTATGAGATGTTAGGTTTTGTGATGTTTTACTAACCTATTGTTTTTCTTATAAGGTCGACGAGTTGTTTTGTAGTAGTGTTGGCAATTTTTGGTTAAGTGTTAGTGTGATTGATTGTCGAACCAGAAAAAGTCAGCAAAATATTTGGAGGTAGATAGGAGCATGAATTGGATCTGATCAAGTAGAGTAGTGCTATTACCAGGTCAACAAAAAACCAATTGTTCTCTAACAATTACAATAGTTAAATCCTTTGACCGGGCAAACTTTAAAATGCTTGGTATTTTCTAAATCCTCTAACCAGGTGATCCATTAGCTTGGATTTTGGATCCTCTATCGAGGTTACTCTTAACAGGGTATTTCTTTTAATAGGGCATTGTAGTCAATTTCTTAACCGGGTGGTCCTTAACCAGATTTGTTCCTAATAAGACATTTTTGCAAATCTTCTAACAAGGCTTGGCTCCTAACAGGGCAAACTTCAAAAGAGTTCAAAATATTTGTGGGTATTCATCCCCACCATGGTTTTTCCCATTTGGGTTTCGACGTCAAAAATCATTGTGTCAGGTGGTGAATGGTTTTTGTGGTTATGTTTTGATATGGTTAATTTGTTTAACTTGTAAATCCACTTAATTATGTTAAGATGATCAAATGTGATATGAAAAGTGCTTTTACTAATGTTAGCAAAATGTTTTGATATTTTTGTCAAATGGTTTGAGAGTTTTAGATATGTTACACTGTTATTTTGTTATGTCAGTCAACCGGTAAACTTGACATTGCAGTTGTAGTTTATTACTCAATGATTGAACCAATTAATTCAATGATTGATTTTTGAGTTGGGTTTTGAGTTTGGTAAAAGATTAGTCAATTTTCTATCTATTGATTCAGCCCCCCTGTCAATAGTTGTTCGGATCCTTATTGATTCATCATATCACCAAGATGCACCAAAGATCTATGATATTTTAAACATCAACATAAGATTTAAAATATGTCATCAAAAAATAAGCACATAACACCACTATCTCTTCATTATTAGGGGGAGAACATAATATATAAGATCATATGGATGTAGAATTTAATATTTAGATTACCCTATGAGAAACATCTATTGAGGCTCGACAAAAATCCATATTTCCCAATAGCCTATGATTATTACTAACTTCTATCACTTCTTAGTTCATTAAATAAGAAAGATACAATATGAAATCAAACATCACAGGTTACTAGAAGAGTGAAACTACACATGATTTAGGAATCCACAAAAACAAATCAAAATTATAAGAGATAGAGATTAAGACAAAATATTGTACTCACTTCGAACATAGAATTTTAAATCATGCATTATAGAAATCAAACATACAACGAATATGAACTTGGCACAATTTGATATATTCTCTTTCATTATTTTATGAACTAAAATTAAAGTCTAAAATTAAAGTCTAAGTAAAATACAACAAAGTCTTCTTTTGATAAAAATGATGAACCCTTAATACAGAATGTCGATGAGCTTAAATAGGAATAGAAAATAGAAATCATAATTTCTTTGAAACCAGGAAGGAACCTTGCATATCTTTTTTGCATTGAATTTTAATCATGGCAATCATTGTAGCCATCTCCACTAATAGTCTAAGCATCATAATTAGTTTGTCATGCATAAAAACAAAAATGCCACTTGTAATACCCATAACTTTTCTATTGCAACAACCTTGAGTGCAGTAGCTTGATCTCATGGATGGACTGCCCCTTTTAATAGATGCTACAATCTACTTCTTTCCTTTAAAATTCGTCAGTTACCAATAGCAGAGATATTTTCTAACTTAATTGTAGACCCTTTCAAAATATTCTTCCGACTACCATATGTCAATATTCAAAAAAAATTATCGGGCCTTTTGTTCTTAATTCGAAAGGTGTGGCAAGTTAGTGGACTTTTTTTAATAACCTTTTCTTCGATGCCATCAACACATGACAGCTCTTCAGAGAGACTTTAAGCACTAGAGCCTTTTTCAAAAATAGAAAATGTGGTGATGACACGTGTTGGCTATGTGCACTTTCAAGGAAAAGGGAAAGCCGAGTATGCTTTAAAACTCCATAAAGGTGCCAAGTGTTGCTACCACGTGTAAGCTTACAACTTACAAAAAAATGTCTCCGAGATGAAAATTCTGGAAAAGGGGTTTAAATTAAGAACTAAGAAAAATAAAAGAAAAACAAAAGGACCTCGAGGATTATTGTAGATACTCGTCTAAACGTAGGAAAATAAAAGGTGAATGTCACAAAGTGAACATAAGGGATCCACTATCTAGGGTCAGTGTGTGCATCAAATAGATCATGTATATCAGGTTGATAAGGATTATCAGGTCTATTAGGTTCTTAAAGGCGATATCTATTATGTGTTGAAATGTAGTTTCGACATTCGAGAGATCAAAAGGAATCATTGCATATGTGAAAGTTCCCTAGTTTAGGTGAATGTTATTTTATGTTGATGTTATTCTTTAACCCATACTTAATTATATGCAGAAAATCCATGAAGCAATGAGAACATTTTCGACATAGCAACTGTTTGGAAAATTTGCTCCATGGAGGGTAGTGGATAGTGGTCATTTAGAGAAGCTCTATTCAAATCTTGAAAATCCACACATAAGTAGATATTTCTGTTCTTCTTTCAGACCAACACTAGGCTGGACACCCATGTCCTATGTTTGATTGGGTAAATGATCTACTTTCCGTTAGAAATTTTCGAAGTTTATCCCTAAAAGAACTTATCAATTTTAGAAGAGAATCTCTACTTTCTGTTAGAAATTTTATAAGTTTATCCCTAAAAGAACTTATCAATTTTATCATTTTTGTAAGAAGTTCATTGCACAGGGAGCGGCCAGAAGGAAAAGACAAACTTATGCTACAAAAATTATTCTTTTTTTTGCAGCTCTACCTGATTTATAGGTTCATTTCGTCCAAAAACCGGTGAACACTTTGTACCCAATAAAATTTTGGTCCGATTTGCCAAATCTTGAAGAATCTCTCTTATTGAAACAAAACTTTGTTTTATAAAATAAAAACTATTTTCCATATGTTCCCAATGATCTATTTTGGGATACATGCATACCCTCAACATAACAGACCGACTACCATTACTAGTATTCCACCAGAATCGATTCATGCAAATTAGATCCTCTACTCGATAACGAGGCCAAAGAAAATGTCTAATTTTTCACCTTATATCTATGCAAAGAGGTTCATCTTTTTCGATGAGACCTTTTTCATTTAGTATCTCTTTACTATTTAATCCAAAATACAGAATAAGCATTTTCATTATAGTTGTTTCACTCTATCTCCACTTCGCAAAGTTCAAGCTAATACAATAGGCAGTGCAATAAGAAGAGTATTACTTGGAGAAGTAGAAGGAACATGTATCACACGTGCTAAATTTCACAACATATCAAACGAATATTCTGTAATAACAAGTATTGAAGAATCAATACATGAAATTTTGATGAATCTGAAAGAAATTGTACTTCGAAGTGATGTGTATGGAATTCGAGAAGGATCTATCCATGTTTTCAGACCAAAAATGGTAACCGCTCAAGATATCATGTTACCACCTTCTGTGAGAATAATCGATACTACATAGCATATAGCTAACATAAACAAATCAATTACCTTAGATATATCATTACAAATTGAAAAAGACCACAGATATATTATCTGAAATCCAAATAATTACAATCCTAAGGATGAAATTTTTGCTATAGATGCTACCTTTGTCTTTCCTATAGATGCTACCTTTGCCCCTATTCAAAATGTAAATTACAATATTCACTCCTATTGGAGCAAAAATGAGACACAAGAAATTCTATTTCTTGAAATATGGATGAATGGAGGATTAGCTCCTAAAGAAGCACTTTATGAAGCTTCTCAGAATTTGATTGACTTTTTCCTTCCCTTTCTAAATGCAAAGGAAGAGAACAATGATGGAACAAGCAGTCTAAGCGACGATATTACTTAAGTAACAATCATTATCAATTTTTGAGCCATAAGAGACTTAATATTAGGGTTAAATAGCCTTTGTTTCTATCGGATTGGCTTAGCTCCCTCAGTAAACTCTATCTAGTGTGCTAGATGACAATACAATAATACCCCTTCAGGTCATTGTAAGTCCATCCTATAACTTCGTTGTATTTATAACACCAAGAAATTAACTGATCTCTGTCTTTTTGAGGAACTTCCTTTCCAACTTTATTTTCTACCATTTTTGACCTCCATGCCAACACAATATCTTTTATCAATGACAAACTTTTTCTTGTCATTCCTTGCATCATCACAATCAAAGATATTTTCTAATGTTAATAATCCTTTAGGAAGCTTGTTACCTTTCAGCTTTCAATTATTTGATCTTTGTACGCTTCATCAATTTAGGTTATAGTTGTTCTATGAATTCTCCTGTATGTTGCATGGACAAAAAAATTTGAGCATTCCTCCCAAATAAATACCAATTTGGATCATTATCAAGAATTGAATGTCTCACAATTATTCACACAAAATGCTTATTTTTTATTTACTCATCCAATCATAACTAGTTGATTCGCTTTCATAACTTGTTTTATTGGGATCACTTGAATGTTAAAAGCCTCCAACCCTTCAATTAGGTCCTAGAATTTGTGTCAATGGGATCTCATGCATACATTTTCAGAAACTAAAACCTTCTGAACTAGCTTGATTACTAGATTTGAATCTCCAAAAAAAATTAGCTTCTTAATTCCCATCCATTCAATAAGGGTGAGCCCTCTTACAAAGAATTCGTAGGTAGCTTCATTATTTGTACAAGAAAATTAAAAGAAAAAATCCCTTAACATTTGTTCTCTAGTTCAAGAATTTAAACGAATACCAACTTTTGAGCTAGCTCTACATCGTGCACCGTCAAAATGCATTATCCATAATTTAGACTCTTGATCACAATTATCTTCCACAAACTCTCATTTCTCCTTGGTAACTAAGGGGATAGGTTGATCCTCATCAAATATCACATAGGTTCCCATATGTGTAGCATGAATGTTTCTATATCTATGAATTGATTGAGAAGATCCTCTTCTTTTTCATTTCTATCTCTAGTTATAATTTCTTTCTCCAACATCTCAACATAGTAAATTTCATCTTTAGAAAAGAATTATGATTAGGTTCAAAGTTCATCATAGCATCATTTTCTATGTGTTTGAAGTGCAGGGATTCAGATAGTACTTTTAATTAAGACCCATATTTGGTTTTGAGGATAAAGTGAGACCAATCAAGAGACATATAACAACCAATCTTTGTCATGGAATCTCAAGATAGGTTGAGACCAAAGATAGGAATAATGTTGATGATAACTACTTCTTTATGGATGGTAATGTTAGGATAGGAATACAAGGTCAAAGGGAGATCCTTAATTATTCCTTTGGCCTAAACCCTTTGCCATCTAATTGCATAATTCTTATTTCTAGAGGCTCATACTTTATCTCAAAGGCTTCTGCAATCTATTTTGGCATGACTATAGTGCTAGCTCTGGAATCAATCATAGAATTGTGTAATAGCTTATTACCAACTCAAAGGGTTAAGAAAACGGGCATGAGCTTTAACTTGTATCTTCTTTCTTTTTTTGATCACTTAAATTTATAAATGTGGAGGATTGTTGTTATTGTGTGGGAGTAGTTGGTTCTTTTCCCTTTTCATTCACCAGTTTAGTGACATCTTCAACTTGTTCTTTCTTCTCTTGACCCTCCAATGCTTCTTTTAACAATAGCTTCTACTCTAGGATAGCCAAAATATCCCAGAGAGACACATTTGTGGGAGCTTGATTTAATTATTCAACCACATTTATGGATGCAAGAGGTGGAACCTTAAACTCTTTTAGCTTATATGAGAAATTACTCTTCAAATTTTGAAAAGGTTGCACCACACCAGTAGTAACACGATGTTTTTAAAAAGTCAACTTTGGCAATTGGATCTAGGGAATAGGTTCCTTGGTGACCCTCCACTTTGAGCGAGTGTTATACTTGAATTGCACTTGTAGGAATTTCAATGTAGATGCATCATTTACAAACATTTTCTCTTCCTCTTCCATCTAGGAGAAAATCGAATGTATCAACAACAATTTCTACTTCTTGTTCCAAGGACATGCCTTGCATCTAGGCAGTCAAAATTTCAAGTTGTCTATACTTAAAGATGAATAAGTGTATACTCAGAATATTCTAAGGAATATTCATAACATCATTACATGGTAAGAACTAGACATTTGAGTCATCCACCATGATGTTCTGTCTAGCAAAGTTATCTTTCTATTTGGATTCATGGTTACTATTTAAAGAGGAGTTGGAATAGGAACAATTTGAGTTGAAGGTTGTGGTTGATTGTTCAACCTTGTTCCTCCTTGATATTAATTCTATTAATAAGATGATCTCCCATTTTAAAATCCCTTACATGGAGGATTCAAAGGCATCACCTATTGGGGCTTCATGTTGATGATTTAATTTTAGAAAGTGCATAGCAGATTGTTCATGACACTTATTTTAGTAGCCAATGTTGGAGGAGCAAGAACATTTATTAGTTTTGCATTTAAGAAAACATACATTGATTGCGTGTGCGTAGATGTGCTAGGAGTCACTTCATTTTGAAGTTGACCTACTATTTCAACTAATTATATGCTCTTACCACTATTTCATATTATTGTGGTGTGACAATACCTCCCAATGATTTAACAGTCATTGATATATCTAGGTTGAAATCTCTAAGGAAGAACAAAAAGGCCATGGCAAGGGGAAGATGTGCCATTAGAGGAATTCTTTTCCAATTTTTATGGAAATGAGTTGAAATCTATCACAACTTCATGTGGATTCCTTTTGATGGTTATCAATTGTTGTACTAGGGATGGGCAATCTCCTTTGTGTGATAACCTATTGAAGAAGCAATTTTAACAATCTCCTTTGTGTGACATTTTACTTTGTGTCATTATGTACTTTACAACAATCAAATAGATCATGTAGATTTTTAGCTAGCATCTTGAAATATTCTTCCGTAAATTTAAGAAGATCTTTTACTATTGAAACAAGGAAAGGATCCAATTGAGATAGAAGTGTAGGGGCAATTAATGGGCTACTAGTATTCCAAGGCACAATTTTTTTGGGTAGTTCAATAGCCACTTGTGGTGGTTGATGAACTTGTGCATGTACTTTTAATGTAGTTTCCCTGATTTCTCTAACCTAAGCTATAGATATTAAAGGGGGTAACAAAAAGTCTCAGTTACGTGAGGTTTGAGATCTATTAACAAGATAATGGCTCATACGCCCACTTAAGGTTTAGGGATCAGTCAAAGCAGGATCCCACTAAGAATGCTTGAAAAGGAATTGTTGATCTTATGGTTTACACTTGGGAATAAATAGCTCTATGGGAAGTTTAGTGAATGGAGGACTTGTAGTTCTTCACTAAATGCCCTCCAAGATTTTAGAAGCCATATATTCAAATATTTGGGGAGAGAAAAAGAATATAAAGAAACATAACAAAAAACTATCCCTAAGGCAATGCACCAAAGATCTATTATATTTTATCATTAATAGCACTTTATAATATTTGATCCAAAAATAAGCACATAACACCATTATCTCATAATTATTAGAGTGAGATCAAAATGTGTAAGGTTGGACAAACACAAAACATACTATGCAAATTCCCATGTGGGAAACATCTATTAAGGCTTGATAGAAATTCATATTTCCCAACTGTCTATGAGTATTGTTGACTTCTATCACTTCCTAGTTCATCGTATAAGCATAAGACAATATCAACTAAAATAGCACAAGTTACTAAAAGAGTGAAACTACACATGATTTAGGAACCTATATGAATAAATTAAAATTATAAGAGACGAAGATTAAGACAAAGTATATTGTACTCACTTGGGACATAGAATCTTAAATCATGAATTATAGAGATTGAACATATACAACTAAGGCAAAGCTGGCAAAATTTAATATGTTCTCCTTCACCAATTCATTGACCAAAATTAAAGTATGAGTAAAATATAATAGAGTCTCCTTTTGATAAAAAATTTCAACCCTTAATACAGAACACCCATGAGCTTAAATAGGACCAAATAATAGAAATCATGATTTCCTTGAAAATAGGAAGGAACCTTGCATATTTTCTATGTGAAATTTTTATCATGGCGGCCATTTTAACCATCTTCACTAATGGTCTAAGCATTTTCATTATCTTGTCATGCATTCAAACAAAAATGGCACCTATAATACACATAAATTTTCTATTGCAATGACCTTGAGTGCAGAATCTTGATCTCATGGATGGATTGCCCCTTTTAGCACATGCTATAATCTAGTTCTATATTGTAAAAGTCACCAAACAATGACATAGATCTTTTCTATATTAATCATAGACCCTTTTTAAAATCTCCATCTAGCTCAATCTGCCATATTTTAGTCATCTAAAAAAATTCTCAGACTTTTTGTGCTTAATTTAAAGTTATCTCTGAGATGAAAATTCTAGAAAAGGGGTGTGAACTAGGAACTAACGTAAATAAAAGATAAACAAAAGGACCCCAAGGATTATTGTAGATGAGTCTACAAATGGGAAAATATAAGGTGAATGTCACAATACACAAAAGTGAACATAAGGGATCTACTATCTAGGGTCAATGTATGCATCAAATAAATCATGTGTATCAAGTATGATTTTATTGAATTGACCTCATCTACAATAGGTAGTGGAGCAATGATCACAATGGAAGAAGAGAAAATAAGATGAACAACAAAAGTCTTTTTTGGTCAATGTGGAAGAGATAAAAAATAATATCTAAATGCTTTGCGTCATCCCCAAGAAGACAACACAAAAGCACATTTATGATAAGATCACATTTACAAGACAACATTTATATAACATATATAATAAGTGAAATATAGATAGAGGAATGTCATGATAGTGCTAGTCCCTTTATTTCCTTACACCAAAAAAGAAATGAGGTTCATTCAAAGAGATCTTAACAAAACACAAGGATATGACAAACATCGATCACATTACAAGGATCATATTACATGCAAGAAAATGCACAAAAGAATCTATTGTATGATTGAGATAGTATAGCAAGTCATCCAACTCTTAATCTTCCTTAACATCATTTGAAAATTTTGGTGAGATGCTAGAGGAGTCAACCACTAATATGGTAGATGAAGCAACCACTAGTTCCAAACAAAAACCATTCTCTAATAATGAATCACTATGTGTGTGGCTGGGAGCTAGAGTTAAAGCTTTTGAAAATATTGAAACTAACTCATGACTAATCTCAACAACTCAATGCATACCATCAATATCAATAGTACTCTCAATATTCTTATCAACATCACAATCAAAATTAATCATAATAGGATATGTCATGTGTAGAGGAGATGAAGAAGAATAATCATTTTGCTTAGACAATTTCAATCTTTGATAAGGGCAATCAAGATAAACCTCCTCCCTAGGCTTAAGAAAATTTTGGGAAAGTAGGAAAATTTCAACATTCAATTTCTTGGGGGAGGAATCATTTTGGGAAGTAGGATTATTTTCCTTAGCACAATGTCTTCATTGGTATTCTCTTGAACTAGTATTTTACTCATTTTTGCATCAAAAATTGTGTGAATGAAGGTTGGGGATAACACAAAATTGGTTTCTTTTGTTCCTTTTCTCTAGGAACAAAAGTAACCACATTAGGTTTCAAGAGAGATAAAATGTGTTGGGTATTTCTCTATTTTTCTTTTATAGCATTTTGTATATGGAAGTGAAACATATATAGGAGGGATAAGAGGATTAGGAAGAAGTCTAGGTCCAAGACTTGGAGGTAGAATATTTATTTCCATATCCATAGGTGAAGAATCATTACGAAGAGAAGTTGAAGCGAACCCCAAAGGTTTTCTTTAAAGGATTGATACCCATTTGGCTTTGTCATTTTCATAGGATAGAAAAAGGATATATTGATGAGGTTTCAAAAGATTCAGGTTTCTAAGATTGACAAAAATCAAGGGTGAAGTTTCAAGATTGGCTAAGGGATAATAAAAACAATGATTGATCATTATAATCTACCCGTTGTGTGGGAATTTACAGAACTTATGTATGGTAGAAGGTATATCTTTCTTGTAATCAATTAAAGGGGGGAAACTTCAAAAGAAATTGTTTTAATGTAGGGATAATGGAAAAGGTAAAATATATGTATTTAATACCAACTTTAATGGGAAGGATGATGGAACCTAAAGTGGGGCAAGTGAAACCATCATGCACCTTAATCACAACATCAAATTAATCATATGTATCTTGATGAAATATTTTAATATAGTGATGTTCTTCCATGATAACATCTACCATACATACTAGATCAATGAGAACTCAATATGACATATTATATTTAATCTTTGTCGTAATGTATAATGTTCCATCTAGTGATTTTATGACATCTCTTAAGTTGAAGCTAATGCAAGGGTCACATTTAGGCTTAATTTCCTCAATCAAGTTCACAAAATTGTTGGGTTCAATAGATATATAATTAATAATCATAAATCCTCTATCATTATGCTCAACAACATTGATATAGTGGGAAGGAAAAAAATTGCTAATTGGAATTTATGATAACAAGGTTCCATATATTTGTTTCCTTTTATCATTCACACCATCCACTATTATATTAGTAAAACCAATAAGATCTTGAATTTAATTCTTCAATTGAATGCACATTTTAGTATCAAGCCTTGCTTGATCATGGAATTGGCAAAAGGCTTTGGGACTAAAAGTAGGTGAAAAGAAATTAGAAGTATCTATGGGACAAATGGGAATCTAAATATTCATCACATGTTAATAGTCAATTTAAGCATGATGCTATTCAAATACTCAAAAAGAGGACTGAAGTTGTGATGTTTGAATTTTGAAGAAAGTGAGCTACAACAAGTGTTGTGGCTACCACTGAGAAGCAATGTGATTAGAGGAATTGTTTATATTAATATTGATGAAGTCTATTTTTGAAAGTTTTGATAAGCAACTTGATTGCTATCAACTAGAATTGAATGAATTGAATATGAAGAGGGTTCAAATTGACTCACTTGAAATTAATAATTATGAAGTGGTGTGAATTTTTTTGTGAAAGATGTAAAATTAGAAAAAAAAATTTAGATCTCTAATGTATTTTTTCAAATTATTAACAAAAATCCAAAAGAACATGATAAGAAATTTTTGCATGAAAATGTTTGTATCTACAGATGAAATTACTTAATTTTTCCTCAACGTGCCTTGTTTACAAAACAAAAAATTAGTAAAATTAATTTATGGACCAATTTTATATTTAAAAATATTGATCAAATGCATCAATCCATTTTTGAAAACTATCAATTGAACAAGCAGTCAAAGAGAAAAATAACTACAAAACTTTTTCTCTTTAGGTATTGGGGAATAGTTTTGCAAGGAACCTTTGACCATATTGGAAATCATTACACAAAGTGAAAAATATGTTTACATGAGTTTCTTATCTCCTTGTCTGTTATATTTCTCCAAATGGGGGAACCCCAGTGTCTTTTGGAAGATGAGTATAAAGGATGTCAATGGAAAGTGGTCTAGCTATGATATATGAAGGAATCATGGATTTGGATTTGGTTACAATATCCAAATTTTATGGTAAAGATGAAACATTTTGAAGGAAATAACTTATGATGGCTTCATTGGATGAAATGAATTAATAAATTTTGAATTGTGATTGAGGATTTGAAGGTGTTGTATGATAGGTGGGGGGAACATTATGATAGGTAGGTAGAGTAGATGGTTGGGAAACAAATAGAAGATTGGTTAAAGGTAGTATGTAGGAATATTAATTGATAGGATTCCCCCAACTAATAACATGTGTAGCATTAATATTTTGTGTAGTGGTAGTCATGATGGAAGATGTGTATTCAGGCATATTAGGTAGATATGTAAGAATGGGCATGAAAATATCAGCTTGGTTTGGATAATTAGAATGTCCAAGCACTTTAGAATAAGTTGGCAATGTCATAATGTTTTCATCCACAATATGATTTGTACCATGAAACACTTCAACACCATGTGCATTATTTTCAGTCAACCTCATTAAACTTTTAATCAAGTGAATTGCTTCACCACCCAAATGTTCATAACTCAAAAATTGTTAAAGACCTTTCAATTGCTTGTCAATATTTGATAATTGTTCAATAGTCACTTCAGTTGAAGAGTCATCCTCATCATGAGTAGTATGAAGGGAAAGATTACTAACATTATTAGGCATGTTAGGCATTGGATTGAAAGAAGAGGATTTACCCAATATTCTAGTGAATAAGTTAGTCAACTTAGGCTCAATGTCATTAGTGTGTAAACCTTCAAAAACTATAATTATATATCTTCTTTTCACTGGTATATTGGAATTGGAATAACAGGTAATGAAACTAACAAAAAAAGAAGAAGAAACTAATGGAATAAGTTTATGCTCAAAATGCCTTTTATACAATTATAAATGATGATGCAAACATTTAGAAAAAACCAAGTGATTGAAAAATGCAATATACCAATATAAGAATTAATTAACCACCTAATTAAAAAAAATAGACTATAGAAATGATAGATTGTAGCAATTAATGTTTATAAATCTGAAAATAATATGTAATCAAACTCATATTTGAACATCCAACTATAAAATAATTCAATAAAATGTTAGGTTCACCAAAGATATAATTAGTGGAAAGGGGGTTTTCTAGTTTAAACATGCAAACTAGGAATCAAAACAATTCACATCAACATGCATTGGGGAAATAACCAGTAGACCCAACTGTAGACTTGTGGGGGAGCTAGGGACATGAAGATTATTTCATTGTTGATTAATTTGCTATGAATCGATAAAATAAAATGAATTAAATGTAAGAACTCTAGGGCTAAATATTTAAAATTGGTATTAATCAACATAAATAGTATGTGAACTTGGACAAATATGAAATCTCTAACAATAAATCTAGAAATAGGGATAAAAAATAAATATGTGTCCACAATTTGAACTTGAATGTGCTAGATTTTGTGGCTAGGCATCTTAGTCTTAAAGGTGTTTCATGTAGATATCATGAACTAATTTAGGATCAGGATGTGGCTGAGATTATATCCCTAAAATTATATTGGAAAAGTGTCAAACTATGTGTCTAAGTCACAATTTCAAGGATTTTCTACTTTTTAAAAGTCTAGATCTATTTCTCATAGTCTATACTTTCTTAACCTGCAATTCTTCTATGTCAAATCTTAGTCCTACACACAAAAGAGAGTAAAATTGGTGTTGGGTTGTACAAGGGTTTTCCTAAGTTAATATCCATGTTAGACTTAACCCTCCAACAATGATAAATAGAAAAAGAGAACTTACCCTTGTAGGATAGAGGCTGAAACCTTACATAAATATTGAATTAAAATGTTATATCTTTGCTAATGAATCTACCTGTATTGATATCTTCATGAAAGGTTCATTTTGCTAGGTGGAATATCATACATGAATTCACATAAACTTGATCATGAATACAATCTTGAATTCTTAATTTAAATCTAAATACTTGAACTCTTCTTCACTGCCTTGAAGATTCTTGATTACTTTCTCAATTCAACTGATTAATGTGACTTCAATTTCTTGACGAGAGATGATAGATATATGTTTCAAACAAGGGGATAATACTTTCTTTTATTATCAGATCTCGAAACATGTTAAATTTTTTGAAAAAGTTTGACATAAGGAGCATTTTATTTCTCAATATTTTTTGACAACTATAGGATTCAAATTTGACCCCTTTTGCTTGGACTAGGGTGATAAAAAACCTAGTCCATAGGGACAAGGGTGGTAGGCACCGTAGTCAAGGGCGGCCTAGGCTAGAATAGTGTGCAAATGTAGAGATAGGGTGCTAAACATCTATAGTCAAGAAATCCTAAGGTTAAGGAGGGACAAACACAAAAATGAGCCCCAAATGAGTATGAAATTATGTAAGTATACAATTTATGACAATACAATTAGATAATGTCCTAATTACTAAAAGACCCTCCTTAATATTAACTTGTAGAGAATCTAGAAAATTGATGATGACTGCAAATATGCGAGAATGGGTGGTTTATAACAACATGGCTTGATTAGGTACCCATCTACAAACCAATGCAACTCTAACAAATGGAGAAAAGGAGAAAAACCCAATTGGAGAAAATACCTCTCCATAAGAGACAAAAGGAATGAAATAGTACATGTGATAAGAATGAAGGACTCAAGATGTCCCCAAAAGCATTGAAACTATCACACAAGAACAATCAATATCCCCCCATAGGAGAGAAAGGAAAAGATGATGAATCCCACCCCAACAAGAGAGAAGATCCATTGATGAAGATGAAGGCTTGAGGATAAATGTTGATGAAGATTCAAGAGAAAAAAACTAAATCTCTCCACTTGAGAAGAAATAAATCTAATGGCCAAGATAGAAGAAAATATATGAAAGGAGATAGAAGGAATAGTCTCATGAAGTGTGATATGGAGTTTTCTCAATTTTCCAAATGTTTAAATGAAAATTTGCCAAATCAACTAAAGAAAATTACAGCAATTATAAAGACACCTAGTGAAAAATTTCAAAAGGCACTTAGGATGGGATGCCATAAAAATTCAAGATACCATCAAAGTGGAAGTTAAGATCCTCAATATTTCGCCCAATGCCTAGAGTGTGTGATGTATCAAATAAACCTGCAATATCTATAAGTACTCATTCTACAAAGCATTAATTGGATGGAAACTATCAACCCATTGAACTTAATTGATAAATGAAAAAGTAGAAGGTGGAGGAGGAGGTACAAACATAAGCCTTGAGAAAAATGGTTGATGATCTAAGCATTCATAGGTTCAGGTGACCAAATATCTCCTCATATTTTTTATCCCCTCTAGATGAATGAGAGTGACGATTAGTCGATGGAATTGCATAGTTGTTAGAAGAAAAATGAGAGAACTCATACATTCAAGATGCATAATAAACATTCCCAACTATTAAACACACCAAACATTGAGAGAGGAGGTGAATCAGTATTTGTCGAAACTTAAATATTTTAGCACAATTTAGATTAAAAAAATCTTTAAAATATCAGCAGCGATAAAATGCAAAACAATGAAAACCAATGCACAAGAGAACAACAAATTTACATGAAAAATTGAATAAGACAAAATCCATGGTAGGAGATATCTCACAATATGGGTCAGTGCAAGAAGATGAGTCCACTTTTTGGCCAAAAAGTGGAAGTGTTTTCCTTGTTTTTCAGATTTTGTCTCACTTGAGCTTAAATTTTGAAACACTTAGAGATTGAATCTTGGAAAAAGTCAGTAATATAAAAGATAGCTCTCTGAGTGTACTTTTCAAATATGTAATTTATTTTAATACCCACATAATAAAAAATAACTTTTTGAATGAATTTCTAAAAACTATGTTTTAAAAATGTCTGTTTCAGGACCATACCATGCATGTGTATGACCCACACTTTTTGACACAATTAAAATTATTTTCTCAAACCATTTTGGGAAATGGTTTGTAACACACTGAAGATTGATGAGCATATTTTTCTGTTTTTTTTTTTCAAATATTTTTTTTTTAATTAATTTTTTAATGGCCGTAATTATCTTTTTAAAAATTTGACGTGTACGACCCACATAATTTGACGTAAACTTAGTATTTTTTGAATTTTTTTTTTTTTTAAATTGAAAATAATTTTGTGTAGATTGATGACATATAATTATTTTTTCAAAATTTATTAAAATAAATAAGTTATTAAATTAAGAAAATTAGTTAATATTTCAAATTTATGACCCTAATTTAGTATAAATTAAATGAAAAATAGTTAAAATAATCAATTTTTAAATTAATTTACATATTTAGAATCTAGACAGTATAATCTGAAATGGGTTTCAATTCCGTATAAAAATTCTTTGATTAGAGGCGCGTAAACTATTTCATTTCATCATATTTGTGCTTTCATTCATGGAGCTTTGAATTTGCAGGTTTATGTTTCAGGTGTGGCCATCCCAGGCCTATCCCGGGCCTAATCCCGAGGCAAGTGGAGGGTTGTGAATTCAAATTTTGCATAACGGGCCCCCATTTTATAAACGGGGGCCCGTTTCATTTTTTGCCCGTTGGATTTAACAATGGGCCCCCGTTTGTTATTAAAACGGGGGCCCGTTATTAAAATAACGGTCCCCCGTTTCTAAATAACCGTTACTATAAAAAAAAAAACAGATTGCATCGATTTACTACACTATCATTGAAATCCATACTGACAAAGATTTTTTACATCATTTGGTAGTACTTTTTAATATTTTTTACATGATTTTTTTAAGACAAGTTTGTAAAAATGGGTTCTAAGCAACGTCAAAAGAAAAAAAAGAGGACAATGACAGTGGACGAAATTCAAGCACAAAGAGAGAAGGAGGTAAAACGCCAAAGAGATCAAAGATCACAACAACGGCAATTGAATAACACTTCTGAAGCATCTAATTCAGTGCCCGTTGTAGATGAGACCATTGAAGACATCATGATGGATGCAAGAAATGTAGAACCACACACGGGTATGACTGTTGATGCAAATGTTGATGTGGATGCGAATCCTGGTATGTTTTTAAATCCTGATGACTATGATGCCAATCAAATTGCTGATTTAAATGAAGCTGGATATAAATTTCATACACCAATACGAAAAGAAATAAAAATTGAAAATATTACACCACCATCTCTAAAAGAAAATGAATGTAATTTGTTTACTTTTGATAGCAATGTGCTAGATAATCTTAATGGGTTAGTTTCTTGGAGACAAATCAGAACACATGCAAACAGATTATATAAACAATTTTTCTATAATAAAAAGTTAGGATTCCAATGTCAATTAATGCTACAATTAATAAAAATGTTAAAAATGCATAAAGTCATGAAAAAAATAGGTATTTATGCAAAACCAAAAAGAAAAGATGAATCATATAAGCAAGTTGTATCTACTATTGCCAGTGCCATCGATTCTATAGGAAAAACAAGTCGATCTAAAGATAAGAATGCAGCACGTAGAGTTATAACGACTGCTATAGTTGACAAAATGATTGTTAATAAAAGAATGTTAAGTGATATAAGTGGCTATTTGAACTTACATCGTAGAACCTTGTCAAGAGCGGCCAAAAGAAGAGACACAATTGAAATTGATCCACTAAACCATTGTTGGAGTTTTAGTGGTAGACTTCAAAGGTCGGACATGAAATTAAATGATGAAACTAAACAATTAATTACAAAATTTTGGCATGATAACACTAGAGTTTCATCAAATGTTAGAGATGTTTTAAAGTTAAGGGTGGGATCAAAAATTCGTGATCCTCATCCAAAACATCTTCTTGACATGACTCAAACTGAATTCTTTAAAAAATTTAGTGATGAATCTGTGTTAATGAATTTATGAATTAGTCAAAGATCATTTGAAAAATGCAAACCTTGGTATGTTAAAATCAATAAACAAAGAATATCTTGTTGTTGTAAAACTCATGTCTAGTTTCGTTACTATTATAATGTTTTTCGATATATTCGTTGTATGTTGCATGGTAATGATCTTGTGCAGGATTGTGGTGTTTATGTTCCACCTGAAACTATAAAAGATTTTATTGGAAGTTTATTTTGTAAACCACCTAATGAACAATTATTTCTTTCCAGTTCATGCATTTATGGTCTTTGCAATTTATGTGGGAACTATTCTTCGATAGGTGAATGTTTGCATGAACATGTTTCATCTGAGTTTGGACAAAAAATGGTTGATGTTAGGAGATTTAAAAATATAGAATACCCTCTAAAGGATGGAAAGATGGGGAAACGTTTAGAATTGATTACAGAACAGAATAGTGTGAATGCATTTATTAGTGAGTTTAAAACTCATATTGTTCCAAAATATTTGAAACATTCCCAACATGCCCAATGGCTTGATGGATAGTTTCGCATATGCAAGAACACATTTCCAGTTGGAACAATAGTATCAGTTGTGGATTTTGTAGAAAATTATACTCTAAAACCACAAGAGGAAACTCAATCACAATACTACAACTCAGTGCAAGTGGCCATATTTGTGCACATTATATATAGACATGACCATGACAGTACAGAAGATAACAGAAAAATTTTGAGGGAGTATCATTTCTATGTTAGTGATAATCGATTACACTCTTCAGAGTTTGTCCAACATTGCTTTGAGGTATTTTATGATAATCTTAAGGAAAGAGAAATTGACATGAAACAACATATGATATGGTTAGATAACTGCACTGGACAATTCAAAAATGCAAGAATGTTTTATTGGCTATGCAAAGTTCACAAGATAACCAATGTCCAACATTTATGGAGTTTTTTTGAAGCGGGACATGGTAAGGGGGAACATGATGGAGCCGGTGCCTGTATAAAAAGAGCTCTTGCTAGAGAACAATTGAAATTCGAGGATGCAATGAAATTCAGAGATGCTCGTGTAGTTGTAGATTGGTGCAATTCAAAGTTGTCAAAAGGATCAACTGAAAACTCTGCAATTCGACGTTTCTTCTGGTTGATAGAGGAAGATAGTATTCCTAATCGGCATGCTTGTAATACCATCATTGGATCAGCTAAATGGAATTCGTTTAAGAGTTATAATTCAAACACATGGACTATATTCACAAGGCAACTTGCTTGCTTTTGTCAGTTTTGTGTTTCCGGAGATTGGGAATTTTGTGAGAATAAAGAATGGGTTGAAGAATGACAACAAAGATCATTGACACCCATAGATGCAAATGATAAGCATGAAAGAACTGATGAAGATATGGATCAAATGTTTGCATCAAATGACTATGATCGCATTTCAGATCTTATACAACAAGGTAAAATTATTTTTGAAATTTGTTTTGATTTATTAAATACTACATAAATTTATGAAATCTTACAATGTATATTTTTGTTTTTATTTCTCATTAAATATTAAAATAAAAAAATTTTGTGCACAGGACATGTCTAAGCTGTTGTTGCACCAGAGGACAATGAAGAGGGGACAAAGTATTGGTTGGCTCGATGTGTAGAGCCAAAACATAAGCTAACTACTCCTCGAGTAGATGATGATGGTTATGACTATCCAACAGGATCTGTGGTTGTTGTTGGCACTTGGCTACGCAAATATCTAACAAGAAAGAATGGATTGCCTGCATTTGAAGATTATGAATTAGAGAAAAAGATTATACATTACTCGCATTTGGTAGTGGCAACTAATATAAAATTGGATAGATATTGTGGCAGGCCTGCTAATAAACAATTATGGACTCTCTCCATGGAAGAGCACGAGACAATTATAGATGCTTTGCAAAAGAGAGAGGATGCAGATGGTATAACAGAATGAATGTAGTAAAATTTTGTTTCAGGTCTACCACAAGTAGAAGGCATCAATGAAAACAAAGTTATTTAAATAGACTATTTATTTTATTTTAGATATGTCTTCTTGATTACATTTTGTGTACAATATACGTAAATGAGAGACTACTGGTCAAATTTATGAATGAGATAATTATGTTTTAATCAAGTTCTATTCATTATATTTGTTGAATGATACTTTTTAATTTAGAATATGTTATAATTATAAGATATGTTTCGATACTTAGTTCATGATGTATGCACATTTAGTTTATCTAATCACAAGAACTATTTAAATGAAATTCCAAAAATAAAATTACAAGTCCACATAATGCCTATAAAGTTGTTTAAGCACAACTTCCATAAATAAAATTTCAAGTCCACATAATATATAAAGTATGCGCAAAATTTCAAGTCCACATAATTTCAAGTCAATATATATGATCTAATGTGCACATAATTTCAAGTCCACATAATATCTAATGTGCACAATACACATAAAGTATGCACATAATATATATGATCTAATCCTATTATGAAACTATCCATATATATAAAGTATGTGTGTGCACGTGTAAACAAATATGTAAAGCCCATAAAATAGTACATATCAGAGCCAAATAAACAGTAAAATTTCAAGTCCACATAATCCATATAATATCTAATCCATATATATGTCTAGATGGTAACATGATGTTCACTCCACATAATATCTAATGTGCACAAAATATATATGATCTAATCCTATTATGCAACTATCCAGATATATAAAGTATGTGCACGTGTAAACAAATGTGTAAAGTCCATAAAAAAGTACATATCAAAGCCAAATAAACAGTAAAATCTAAGTGCTATCATCAATAACATCTCGTGGTCTCTTGTCCCCGGGACGTGGTCCAGATCCACCTGTCTCATGCTGTACAATAAAAAAATAATATTAAAATATTACTTGAAATTAACTATTAAAAGAATCATTTATCAAATATAGTAGAATTCGTAAATTAAGTTACAAACTTACCATATGCTCATCAGATTCTGTAGCAGTATGTTTCTTGTCCCCGGGAAGTGGTCCAGATCCACCTGTCTCATGCTATACAATAAAAAAATAATATTAAAATATTACTTGAAATTAACTATTAAAAGAATCATTTATCAAATATAGTAGAATTCGTAAATTAAGTTACAAACTTACCATATGCTCATCAGATCCTGTAGCAGTATCTCTCTTGTCCCTGGGACGTGGTCAAGATCCACCTGTCTCATGCTGTACAATAAAAAAATAATATTAAAATATTACTTGAAATTAACTATTAAAAGAATCATTTATCAAATATAGTAGAATTCGTAAATTAAGTTACAAACTTACCATATGCTCATCAGATCCTGTAGCAGTATCTCTCTTGTCCCTGGGACGTGGTCAAGATCCACCTGTCTCATGCTGTACAATAAAAAAATAATATTAAAATATTACTTGAAATTAACTATTAAAAGAATCATTTATCAAATATAGTAGAATTCGTAAATTAAGTTACAAACTTACCATATGCTCATCAGATCCTGTAGCAGTATCTTGTGCAGTATCAACACCAAATGCAGTG
Organism: Cryptomeria japonica; assembly: GCF_030272615.1. NCBI lineage: Eukaryota > Viridiplantae > Streptophyta > Pinopsida > Cupressales > Cupressaceae > Cryptomeria > Cryptomeria japonica. The sequence goes on from NC_081409.1 coordinate 189,785,466, forward strand.
CTAGCTAACTCCTGTACAAGGTCAAATTCAAAGTGTCCAATTAAATCTTAAATTAAGAGTCAAAATAAGATCAAATTAAGTATTACATATTAATACCTCAAAGGATGTCGATGTGCGTTCAAATTGGCTCTGATCAAAATTATGAGGATAACCTATCCTAATGGTAGTGTCCACCTGCATACATGCATTTAATGAAATCATATTTAGTGAACATATATATGTGTACTAAATAATTTCAAGTTAAGTTACAATATTGTAAGAGTTCATATTTAATTTAAGAATTATAATATACATACCATAGATGGTGTCACAATAGTCATACCCTCTTCTCGATGTGATGTAGAGGGTCCCTCATGACCTGAATCCTGGAGAAAGAAGAATTCAATGTATCAACATGAAAATTTATATAGTATACGATGATAACATATTAACTTGAAAAGATCTAGTATAATGTCTAGATAGAAATTTATACTATACCCCATAAGGTGTGCTGAGTTGTGTTCCAGTAGATGCAATATTGACTCTAATATTAGGCGTAGTCCTTATCTACATAAACAAAATTTATTTAATGAAGTATTAGATTTTATAAAAAAAGAGATGCACTTAGTTTATACCTATATTTAATGAAGTACATAAAAAGATTGACATGTACATGTATATATATATCTATACCTGGTCAAGATGAACATCCGAGCAAAGAAAATCCATATAAGATGTCATCATACTATCATCTGCTGCATCATGCTCATCTGGAACTGAAGTAGATCCTGCAGCAGTAGTAGGACCTACACACGTCTCATGACAACTCGAACACATATGTGGCATCCATCAAGGAGCAGATGCCATGTGAGCAGCTTGCTCACTTAGGTTACCTGTGAGGGAAGTCAAAGCATCTAATGTCGAAATGAATGATGTATTTTGGACATCTGCAGGAATCGATGGAGCAACAAGTGGAACTATGGGTGGATCCGGTAGGGGATTATTACTCCGTGCCCCTAATCTATGCTGTGGCATTCCACGACCAACACCCTGGAATGACTTAATATCAAAATAATTTGGTTTTTGGTTCATTACAAACTCACAGTATAATTTCTTCAAAAAATAAAAAGGGACCTCATAATTATGATGTGGTGGATAATCAAAAACCATCCACCATCTATCCCAAAAGTATCTAGCCATTTCTGGATGCACACACCACCTAATTGAAATTCTTTTCTGGTTAGGTTGCATTGGTTCTCTTGTTTTTGGGTTGGTAAAATATGGACATAAATGAGCTTTGGTTATTTTCAAATCTGTGATTTGTCTATAAGTTAAACCATCGGCATAAAAATCACGCAACTCTTGTCGTCGTCTATGAAATTGATCTAATTGAGAATCAACAGATCTAACTGACTCGACAACAGTTTGCATTGATTTTGCAAACTCTACAAGATGGGGTGGCATGACTTGCTCATTTTGGATAGCAGCAATGTTTTGTTCAATCACTTGTAGGTTTTCATTAATTCATTCTCTTAAACGAATTTCATCCAATCTAGGGGGTTGTGGTGGTGGTGGTGGTGGTGGAGGTGGTGGAGGAGGAGGAGGGGGTTGTGGTGGGGGATTTTCACCTAATAGTTCATCTATGTCAAAGACATCCATGATAGCAAAGAACTCCTGCATATATAAAGATATACATGAATTATATACAACTCTATGTCAAAGAAGAATCTATTTTACTAAATTAAAAAAAAACATTTATAAATAGTAACATTTCTATGTTGTTGAATGAGATACACATGAAATATATAATATAATATTGAACTTAAAAAAATATACATGTACATACTATTGAATCTTGAAATATAAAATTTGCGCACAAAACTTAATAAAAACTTTCAATGAAACATCATAAATCTATTATATATTCAATTTAATAAATTCATTTCTTGTAAAATGCATCAACTATTAAAATCAATATAAAATATTTCATACATAAGATCAATAAAGAAGTGAGAAATAAGATGATCCTCCTTCTAGTGTAAGAATATATAGCATGGAAACAATATTACTAAGACAACATAATATTTTGTTAACTTTAACTTAAAGTTATTTTGAAAAATGCACGTGTGTGTTTGGATGCTCCATATTTCTAGTGTTTTAGTGTACACATGATAATTTATTAGAATTCAATTACATAGTTTTGAGATAATTGCCATCAATTCATATTACATTGATTAGTCTTCAGACAATCTTAAAAAAAAACTAATCTCCCATGACTATAAATGACATACGTAAAACATATTATATTCTAAGTGGTTGTCATGTAAAGACAAAACATCAAAACTTTTGAAGAGTTAAGCATATTTCACCATTAAATTTCTCCCATAATCAAATCTACACAAGATTATAATTTACAAAACCTTCAAAAAATATTATTTCCTATATATCATTTATTATAAAACTCCACAATCATTTGTTTTCATATATAATCTTTCTATAAAATTTAAGATATCAATCCATACACAAATTCTCTTACAAAGTTGAATAAGAAATGAAGGATAGAGGACTAAATACTAAGATTGTTTTGAGAGATCAATGGAGTAGATTGATTGAAAGGATTGTGTGCATTAGAAGCTTCCAAGTGGCAACTTAAATGTTTGGTGCACATGAGGAGTTCATGATCCAAGAAATTTTTGAGGAAAAGGTCTTCTTAGGGGCGTATACACCAAGATGTTGTAAAAAAAGGTAGCCAAATGACCAAAAAAAGATAAACACAAGTGCGTTATTGGGAAATTCATTTAACGCATTTGAGGTCTTTTTTGTAGTGTTTTTTTCTTACACTATCCTAGGCTTGTTTACACTATCGTAGGTTCATTAGGACTATCCTAGGTTCATTAGGATTGTCCCAAGTTCATTATTGCTTTCTTAGGCTCATTAGGACTTTCTTAGGTTCATTAAGACTGCCCTACATTCATTAGGATCATTTGAGGCTCATTGGGACTATCATATGTTCATTGTGATTGTCCTAGGTTCATTAATTTAATTCATGTGTTCATTAGGACTATCTCACGTACTCAAATAGCTTCAACTAATATCTTAAATTAACTATTTTAAAAAAAATAGCTCCTTAACAATTTAATATTATATACAATCGAATATGATTTCAACTTCAAACCTTGTGCACCTTTTAAAACCAAAAGATGTTGTTAAAACCATTCTTCTAATATTAGCTTAATCATAACATAATCTAATAAATCTTCCTCAAAATATCTACCAACTTCAAATCATATATTAAATCTTTTATAATATAAATTACATTCTAGATATACCAATATACTTCTAAAGATATTCAAAATACTTCTTGGGAATTATATTTTTCAAATCTTTCGGATGTATATATAATTAGCACCCCATTTAGAAAACTCATTATCAATCAACATTATAAATCAAGAATATTTTTTATTTTGTATTAATGAATTATATATTTGGCATATTAGCTTCCTTTATGAACCTATGTAAACCAAACTCCAATTTTAGTAACTTATCTAGCTTTGCTCTAAAATTGTGTCTATAATTGATCCTTTTATACCATCACATGACATAATAGGACCATAATAGGACCTTTATGCCATGACATGGCATAAACCTAAGCCTAAACTTTCATATCTAAAATTTGAAGAGTAATGTTAATTACTTTTAAGGTTATACTAATTTAGTGGTAACTTTTGTATTGCCTAATGAGGATTAAGAACAATTTAGGTACATATGTTCGGTTTTATTTCAATTTCATTTTCGAACGTTTTTGTTTTTGTTTCCATTTCATTTTCGGTTTTTTGTTTGTGTCGATTTCATTTTCGAACGTTTTTGTTTTTGTTTCCATTTCATTTTCGGTTTTTTGTTTGTGTCGATTTCATTTTCGAACATTTTTGTTTTTATTTCCATTTCATTTTCGGTTTTTTGTTTGTGTCGATTTCATTTTGTTAATTTTCTAGGTTTGGTTTTGGTTTCTAAATTTGTTGATTACGGTTTACAGTTAACTGTTCAAAAATATTTTAGATCAAAATCAAGAATTTACAAATATAAAAAATAATTTATTTATATGCTACTATTAAAAAAAACCTGAAATAAAAAAAAAAAAACTAAATAATACACAAAAAAAAAAGAAAAATATACAAGAAAATTATGAAATGTGAAAATAGATGACTGAATGTGTACCTAGGATAATGGTGGAGGCTTGAAGTGGAAACCACAGCACGGGGGCCCGTTTTTGATCTCCTCTTGTCAACTAACTATAGCGGTGAAAATGAAAAATTGTCCAAAAAAACGATAAAAATAGCATTTCAAAACGGGCCCCCGTTTTTTAAAACGGGCCCCCGTTTTGTTTATAAACGGGGGCCCGTTTTGTCCATAAACGGGGCCCCGTTTTTTATAAAACGAGGGCCCGTTTTATTTGGCTTCGGCACCCCGTGACCTTTCGGCTCGGGAGGCCAAACCATTAACGAGCCCTCATTTTTTATAACGGGCCCCCGTTTTTTAAAAACAGGGGCCCGTTTTGCAGAGCGCGTTTTCCAATGCGCAGACTTCTGCGAATTTTTGACTCATTAGCTTGCACATACCCATATATGAACAACAATTAAAGTTTGTATTAAGGATCATTGCCTAAGGAAGAACACTTCTTCATCATCGACCTGTTGAATAAGTTCACTACTTGAACGAAAGAATCAAGAAGTTGCTTAAGTGATCCACTATCATGGAGTGGGATACATGAGAATTTGACTTACAATGAATAAGCTTCCATCAAACAAACTCCTAAGAATGTAGCTAATTTTGACTCAATGCCTCAAACAACTAGTAAGCAATTCATCTCCAAAAATTTCACCACCTAATTTTACTACATCACTTTTCATATCTCACATCATCCACAAACTTGCAACTGATTTGATCTTCTATATATATATTCTACATAAGAAAATAAAACATTAAATTAGTTTGGCTAGAATAAAAGACAATCAATCGCCCTAACAAGTCAGCAAGGTTAGAAACATATTGCAATGAAAGTGAGCCAAGTAAAGAGATAGATTGTACTTAAAAACTTATTACACCTTTCCATGTAGCCCCAAAACTCAAACATGTTAGCTCATCTCAAGTGAGCAACAAGGTAATGTGTAGATGAAAAGTGTAGTATTTTATAGTCAGCCCAAAAACATAACTTCCAAATGAATTGACATAATGCAATAGATATTGAGAAATAGAATGGATCAAAAACAACTCATCACAACCTCTAATGATATTGGAAACCCCTAAATGTGTAGCACAAGCAATAGAAAAAAACTCTTTCTCTCGAACAACCACAAAATAGCCTAAAAAACCTAACTTTTGACAAAATGTGGCACCAAAAAGATCAACCACTATCATGCAAGCCACATAAAGACATTTCATGAATATTTAACAACATTCCCATAAACTTATTTTGTACATATATTTTAAAACAAGTTGTTGTAACTAATCAGATGTAGAGTTCTTAATACTCAAAGGGCAATAAAAACACAATGACAAAATAGAACATTGTCAACTACACTTGAGGTACACTTCATCACCTTACATCTAAACTGAGACACCATACATATAGTATAAGAGTGTTCACCAAGTTGTAGGAGCAAAAACAACAATGCAAAGAAATACAAAGCATTTTATGGACCAGTATTGATAAGAAACCAAACTGCCAAGAAACAACATTTACTAGAAAACATCTACAGGAACACCAGTAACCTAAAAAGATAGGAGTGCAATGTCCACAATACTTACAAGCTAAATCAAAAATTGCAAGAGCATATCATTAAGCATGGAGGAATGTGGAGCATTCTCCCAAACAGTCTTCAAAGCACTTTCCTACATTTTCTCTATTCATTAATCTACAAAGACCAAAACATCCTTGTAGCACCACTTTCTCATTGAGAATCAACAAGAGAGATAGAACTATAGCTTATGGCATGTGCAATACCATCAATGTCATATCTAGTTCATCACAATTATTCCAATCCTCATCCTAATACTTCTAATTCTCATCTTAATACATCTAATCCTCGTCTTAAAGTGATAGTGTAATGATAACATCTTTGCTGATAGCTAACAAGGCATGATATTTAATCATGAAATTAACGTTGAGGATTGACATCAATGAGAACACCACAACATCAGAAATCAATTACAATAGAACATTCTCCAACAATCTCCACCTTTATAATTCATGGCAACACTCATCTGATAAGACAACCATCTACACTCTTTCCTTAGCACTCATGTGTACTCTTTTCACTTTTGACATCAAGGACAAAGTGTGAAGGTCTCCATTACTTCCATACATGCTCCCCTTGTCAGCAGCAACTAACCAAGTACCTACTCACCCTAAGGGGTATCCCACACTAATCTAGGAGAAAAATATATACCTCAAATTTCTCAACTTTGGGTCAACTGTTTGGATTTTAGTGAATGGATAAGCAATATTGGGATTCTTGACCCTTTTGAGCCTAATGGAGATGTTGGATTTGGCCTAGAAAGTGTTCTGAAATTATAGATCACTCTTCAATCAAGTAGCCACACTCCACCTTTAAACAACTATAGATTTGGCCTCTGGGGTTGGATTTAGATGAAACAAAAGGCGATTCTAACTTTAGCAAATCTTTTCAATCCAATGGTAACTTCAAATCTAACTGAGAAAACCCCGATATTGATTTGAAATAGAAATCTCCAAAATACAAAACCCCACACCAAAATTCTCTCAAATGGCAAACTAGTGGCACTATATCATCTATGGTAGTATGTAATTGACTATGAAGTAGCCACCTAATACCTAGATGAAAATTGAATAAAATAAATAAGAGAGAACAATGCAGACAAGAACAAATTGTATTCTCATGAAGATGCAAATAGTTGGATGAGTAAATAGTGTGCATAAGCTTGCTTAAATAAGCAAGCCAAAAGGAAATGAGAGCACACAATAATGACATGTGGCTCAATGAAATGCAAGGGTAGGTAGGATTTAGTTATAACTCAACCTCTAATGACATGTGACTCAATGAAATAGAAGGGTAGGTAGGAGTTATTAGAAATCAACCACCCAACACAAATAACTATGCATCGTGGGGAAGGATAAGTCCACCTAAAGTGGAAGTGCTCCAATTACTCATACACATTTCCCTAAGTGAGCTTAAATAAAGTGTAATTATATTCTAAGATATAAATAAAATAAATTAATTATACCAACAAACAAAATAAGCTATAAAGCCCATTAAGCATATGAATGAACTTATATAAAAAATAGTAGCTTGGCCTTAGGCCGCTATAGATGAATCAACAACTTCGGTGACTCCTAGGGGGGCCTCTACCTATAGGGGCATGAACTAAAAATCTCTAGTTTCACATATAAAAAAATGGGACAAAGGTGAAGGTCGCTTGACATCACAACTTAGAAAGTGTGGACTACAAAGGTACCTAGTCTACCTTTGAATCTTGTATCTATGCCTGCAGATCATCAAATGCCCAATTCAAGTCAATTATTTCCTTAAAAGAGAGATCGCTCAAAACTGTTGGTGTAACGTCCATATGAAAATTGAGCAATGGTAAAGGATGTAGAATCTTTTCAATTTCTATCGTTCTTGGGGATGAACTAAGGGCTTGAAAAATGGATTGATCCTATTGCTTTATCTCTAATAACTATTTAATTTGATCTTCTACGAAAACTATCGCATCGAGGAGGAAAGGGGACAGGAGTCTAATTGTACTAATTGCTCAAAATGTTCCCTCATTATTGTTATAATGAGCTCCAAGGCCCAACGACACTCTCTACCCTTTAGGGCTTCCTTATTGCAATTTGTAATCTGATTAGCCTTTTTAATAGTGGACCTTAAATCTATGATGGCTGTGACTATGAAGGCATTATCTATTACTTTATATAATTTCTTAATCGAAAATTCTTACTCGGCCACATTTGGGGTGATAGATTGTAAAAATAATTCAATGGAAGAGCCAACTTCAGTGGTAAACTTATGTGCATTCACATTAAATTTTAAAGCTGGTTGTAGGGATGCTACAACTTCCTTTACTTTCTCTCAAAAAGAAATATATAGTTCTTGCATCAGAGGGAGAAAATTGGCTTGCTACATTGACTCGCAATCACACACTGCAATTTTTGAATTTGTGAGTCTTTATTTTTTATTTCTTCGTGCAGATTATCAACCCTACTCAAAGAATTTAAATTTCCTAGCTGCAATTGTGTCAACTCTTGATCTGTTGCCTATAGAGTAGACTCCAGAGTGCTTTTATCCCATTTTTTTATTTTTTTTTATTTTTTTGTATATAACAAAACTTGAGCCTCCTTGAGCTCTTTTTGGAATTTTATTTATACTAAATCTCTTGTTGGGCTTGCACTTGCATATTTAAGGCATTAGAGAGCCCTTGTTGATTGCTTAATTCCTACATTTTTTCATGCAGATGCTTCTCTGCCAATTCCTTTGCACCCTTCTCAACACTTTCTTGAGTTTGTGCTTCATTTATTTCCTTTAGCAATCTTCTCTACTCTGTTTGTGCATTTACTGAAGTTGTTGCTGGAAGCTAGTGGCATTTGCGAGGCCTTTCAAAGATTGTAAAACCTATTGCTCCTTCGCCTATAGTTTGGCATCTGTATATTACTTCTCATTCTTCTTCATATCAGTATTGTCCAATGCATCAATTAGCTCAGTTTGGAGCATAGTCTTCACATCCTGTTGGATGTGGAGAGCTAATGAAGTTATTTCTTGTAATTCCTTTCTTAGGCGGACGATATCTGCATCTTTTCTTTTAGGCTTTGCCTTGAACCTATCTACTATAGCCTTTTTCAGCTCTTTCTCCCACTCCTCCACTCACCAACTTTTCTTGATGAAATCAGTAGTCATTTTCTATTTTTCATCCATAAGCTCTACTTTGTCTAATAGGCAAGTCTGGCTTATGTTGATGCCTATGACATGCATTGTGTAATCTTTTAGTTGCATCTATCCTTCGGGCTTCATGATGTTAAGAATATTTGATGTGAATGATTTACTATTTGATTTCATCAAATGCAGTCTCCATCCTTATAAAAGAAGGCTTAACAACATTTTTTTCTCTTCTCTTTTGTGCTCTTTTTGCACATGGATCTTGGTCGAAGAGGATATATATTGCTTTACAAAAGGGACACAGATTAGGAAACCAAAAGGAATAGGGAACATGGGGGCACTTCTTTATGGTCTTGTGGGAGTGTTCATTAGAAAATTTAGAGTAGATAGAGAAAATGGTAGGATGCATTGCAGAGCATGTGCCATATGAAAAGTACTTCGTGAAGTGAATGAGAGTAGATGAAGAAATGGTCAAATGTGGGGATTAAATTTTTTTGTGGAAGCAGAAGTCCATGGAAAAGGATGAAGGCACAGGGGTCTGTGCAATCAATGTGGTAATGGTTGCTACTAGCGCATATGCCGATGTGGATGATGGATTCAAGATAGGATTCCCCAAAACTAATGGAGGAATTATGAAAACACGCACTAAGATCGAAGTAGTTGCAGGGTTGGGAAATGGAGGTTGCGACATAACAGATATCATATTAGCGACCGTGGAAGGGGGTGCAGATGGCATTGTTTATGTAATTGTGTCTATGAAAGTGGCATGGGATTGTGAAGAGGGAGGAAGCAAGGAAAAATAAGGGTTAAAAAGATATTGAAATTTGAGGAGGAAGCGAGCAAAACTTATTTGAGTGGTCGGGGCCATTGGGGCCTGAGTGACAATAGTCACTCTTCCTTCCTCCTCTTCTTTAACGTTGGCCAGTCTTAAATTTTACCCTTTCTAATTATTTTCAGGCGGCTCTATGAATGAATTATATCCTTCTCCTATAAAACCCAAGGAGCCCGGATATTGCTATGAAGCTTGGGGTTTCCATTTTAGAGCCCAAGGATGGGGCTTCCTAACCACCATGTGAGCTAATGCTATTTATAGAGGAGTAAGGCCCAGACGCCTTTCTCTCAACTTCTTCTCCTTTTTCTTCTGCTTTTAAGTGGGATCCCTTCTATTCGACAAGTCGCGACCCTCCTCTTCCCACTTAGTATCAAATTCATCATCACAATTATTACCATAATATACTTGGAATTCAAATCATAGATCTTGTGTCAATAGACCTGAAAATCAGTTATCTTTGCATCACTCCAGCCTAATTATGTCAACTGCTATTTCATGGCTTTATGAATTTTACATGCAGGATTTACATACACCACAACCATATAATAAGAAATTCATGGTGTTATGCTACTAGGCGTAATGGATGAGAAGTATAAACAGGCCTTTGAAGTTATTTCATCTGAATTGCATCTTTGGTCCCAATAATATGGTCACGGGGCGTGCATCAGAGAGATTATTGCTCCAGACAAAAATCATCTGGATCATAATTCTAGAGATAAAAAATGGCATCGAAGTCCAAGTAAGTAAGCTTTGCTGCAAGAAAAAAATTAGCTGATCTTTTATGTGAAAAAAATTAGCTAATCTTTGAAGTTTTTTCTTTCTGGCTCCAAAATTATTGTCAATTATAGAAAATTGCTGAAATATTTATATGGAAAGAGTCCTATCTATTACACAAATGATACGCTCTTTTCTAAGCCTAATAGGGGATTCTTGCTATTTAAAACCTTGAAGAGTTGGGGTCAAAAATAGTTTGGAAAAGTTCAAGTAACCATGTGTCGCGGAAATAGATCGATTTCCTTTTATTTGATGTATCATTGATATCTATAAGTTGCATATATCACTAGAAAACTCAAAATTATGATAAAGAAGCATGTGTGCCAAAAAAGTAGAACACCTAAATTTTCATTCCTTATCATAGTTTTGAAATTATTTGAATATGCCTCCCAAAATAATATCTACAAAATCGTACTAGAAGGGCTCCTATTTCTTTATCATGAAGCGTAAACCCATTTGGAACTCTTCAATTGCATGATCTTGGTCAAATCCAAATATGAACGCAAGCATTAAGAATACGTCGTACATGTGTTGCTAAAAACTTTTAATTCCTATGAGAAAATGGGGCAATTTTGTTTCTTACTTATCTCTCCTGATCTAAAAATTGCAGGAACTGACCTAGCTATTTCTATCAGTCTAGTAGTATTCCAACTTCTTCCTCTTGAAAATCTCTAGCACTACCAAGTCATAAGGAACATACAAAATATCCCTCATAGCTTCTACATTGATGAAAACCTTTAGCTCCTTTCCTTGAATAATCTTGGTATCTGGACGAAATTTCATAGTGGAAGCATCCACAAGCTCCTAGCATGGATGTACCAACAATACCATGTATTTTGGAAGGCCGCAATGCCAGAGTCAGAACCCCAGGGACTCATAGTCATTCTCTTTCACTTTATTTAGCATTGAATCACAAAAGAACCTCGATGGAGACTTTTGGGGTTTATATCCAGCACTAGATTATGGATATTGTCAACATAGTCCATTACTATAATTGGGTCCCTACAACATGTCTTCTTTAGGGCCTTAGTGTTAACCATTTTTGCCTCAATAGCATTGAATTCGAGGCATATTATTTATCACCAAAAATTCCGACGAAGGTTGGAGCCAACACTTCCTTCAGCTAGACAATAGAAGATTTTCCCTCAGCAGTAATTGTTTCAGTTTCATCTTGGAAACACCACTTCTTACTCCACTTTACTGCTTTTTTATAGGTTCAGAACCAACCTTAAATTTTGCACTCTAAAACTCTCTGCAACTTTGGCTCTATTTTCGCTTTTAGTTCTGCTCTGCTTCTTTTACTTGCAATGCAAATACAAATGAATGAGAAGATTGGTATTTCAATTTTCGTTAAAGAGCATCCTTGTCCGAATTTACTACAATCTTTTTGAAAAATGCCTACCATTAATGAAGGTGTACAATAGCTCATGATGTCATCGCTTTAGGAACTTTGGAGCCTCAAATATGGCATGCGAGGGAAAATTGTGGGCTCAAGCAATAAATTCGGACCTAAGGTGGCTGATAAGGGTCACTTTGCTTCATGATTATACCTAGAAGGCATGCAAAGCTGACAAGGCACTTGCCAAAAATATGGGAGACTATGCCCAAAACACTTATTTGAAAAGAAAACATGCCACACAAACTTAAAGCAAATCTATCCTAACTATTTACAAGGGGGCTCAAAGAGATATGAAATTAATGAAAATGCTTAAGTGGATCACAATAACTGGAATCTCCAATGCATTTCCCTCCTATTCTTCTAATTTAAATGTATTTTTTTCTTTGTAGCTAATGATGTGGAACAACCCTTTTTAAAGGGAATCAAATTTCGCTTGCTAAAAAGGATTAGTAACATGTTTGTCATATTTTTGGACTAAATTGCCCTCCTTAAAACCAATCATATGTTTTCTCCCAAGACTCTTGCATATTCAATAGCTTAGCTAGTCTTACTTTCATTGCCATGTTTTCTTTAACTTCCAAGGTCTTCAATAGTTGCAAAGTCAGGATCTCAATAGTAATGGGAAATATGATTTTCTTTCCATAGACCAATTTGTAGGGATATACTTTCAATATTTCCTTCAGAGTAATTCAATCATCCCATATTGTTGTAAGTAGATTCTTATACCACTCCCTTTGTTGATATGTTGCTTATCCATTTGATCAATCTTATTAGATTTTTTATCATGGACTCTATGAGCCCATTTCTATGTGGATAGTAGTTTGATGGGTTTTCAAGAAGATTTCATACCTCAATGCAAACTTAGACATCTTGGAACCTATAGAATCTTGCACATTATCAAAGATGGTGGCTTTAGGAGAGTCGAAGCTTGCTACTAACTCTTCAAGGATATTTAGAATTTTTTTTTTCTGAAGAATTATTTAATGAAATCACTTCAAATCATTAGGGAACTAATCTATTGTGGTTAAGATACATTGATTCTAGATCCATACAGAATATTGTTTCTTTAGAAATGGTAGAAAAGATAAAATTGAAAAGGTTACCACATGTGAGTCTTTATACAGTTTCATGGCTTAACAAGGGGCGGCATGTAGTAGTAGATGAACAAACTTGGGTAGATTTTGAAATGGGGGACTATAAGGATAGGATCTTGTGTGATATCCTTCCTATGGATGCTTGTCACCTATTGTTAGGTTGCCCTTGGCAGTATGATGTCAAAGCACAACATGATGGTGAGAAAAATGTGTATGTCACTACCAAGAATGGTAGACAGTTTAGGATGGATCCTTTACCTGATCAAGGGGAAGAGAAGATTGTTATTCCACATGTCATGTTGCTTAGTGGAAAGGAGTTTTTGGAAGTTCTCAAACAAGAAGAGACCCAGGGATATGCTTTAGTTTTACACCCAAAAGATGATTCCAAGAAAGGAAATGGTGAGAAAGGAGAGATTCCTTATGAAGTGAAAGCCATGTTGGATAGAGATAAGGGAGTTGTGGCCAAAGACATGCCTGATAACTTTCCTCCCATCAGAGAAATTAGTCATCAAATTGATCTAATCCCTGGAGTGACCTTTCCTAATAAAGCTTCCTACAAGATGACTCCTACTCAAAATGAGGAGATAGCAAGACAAGTGCAAGACCTTTTGGATAAGGGGTTCATTAGGAAGAGTTTAAGCCCATGTGTTGTACCCACTGTGTTGGCACCAAAAAAATATGGAACATGGAGGATGTGCACTGATTTTAGAGCCATCAACAAGATCACAATTAGGTATTGGTTTCCTATGCCTATGATTGAAGACCCAATGGACTGTCTTGGAAGTCATGCTATTTTTTAAAGATTGATTTGAAGTCAAGTTACCATCAGATCAGAATCAAACCTTATGATGAGTGGAAGACAACCTTTAGAACCAATTTGGGCTTATATGAGTGGATGGTGATGTCATTTGGCCTCACAAATGAACCTAGTACCTTTATGCGCCTCATGAATGAGGTATTGAGAGAATTTATTGGAAAATTTGTTATTGTTTATCTTGATGAAATCTTTGTGTTTAGCATGCCCAAGGAGGACCATTTGAAGCATTTGGATCAGGTTTTGAGGAAGCTTCATGAGGAGAAATAGGTAATCGATCTAGAGAGGTGTGAATTCATGAAAACTGAGTTGGTGTATCTAGGCTTTGTAGTTTCAAATGAATGTTTGAAAATGGATCTTTCTAAGGTTGAGGATATTGTAAATTGGCCTACACCTAGGACAATAGGTGATGTTAGGAGATTTCATGGATTGGCTACTTTTTATAGAAAGTTCATCAAGGGCTTTAGTCATATTTATGGTCCCATCCTTAACACTATAAAAGGATAAATCAAATGTAGGTTTGAATGGATAGAGAAAGAAGCCCAAAGCTTTGAGATTTTGAAGAGGAAGGTTACAGAAATTCCCACCTTGAAGCTCCCTAGTTTTCATCAATTTTTTAGAGTTGAATGTGATGCAAGCAAGCAGGAAATAGGTGTAGTCCTTAGTCAAGAAGGTCATCTCGTGGCATTCCTTTTAGAGAATTTGAATGAGGCTAAAAAAAGGTATTCAACCTATGATTTGGAGCTTTATCCCATGGTGTAAGCACTCAAAAAGTGGTGCCATTACCTTCTTCCAAAAGAGTTTATTGTTTATACAGATAACTGTGCATTGAGTTTTCTTAATGGGCAAGAGAAGCTGAACCAAAGGCACATCAAGTGGGTTGAACAACTCCAACCTTACACCTTTACCATCAAGCATAAGAAGGGTGTGACTAATAAGGTTGCAGATACTTTGAGCAGGAGAACTCTCACTATTCAATAAATTCAGTTGTAAAGTGTTGGTGTTGATTCTCTTATGGCAAAGTACAAGGAGGATCCTGATTTCAACAATGCATATGATGTATGTACTAGGTTTGTTGACTCTTTTCATGTTGATTTTTCTGATTTTATGTTTTCACTAATACATTTGGACTAGATTTTCGATTGAGGTTTCCGACGGAGAAGGTATATTGTGGCCAAATTTGATTTTTTTTGAAAAAATGCCTACATTCGTCATAATTCCAACAGAAATTACCCATTTGGTTTCGAGGTAGAAGGCATTAGCAATGAGAATTTTCTTTTTTTCAAAAAAGTGCTTGAGTTCGTCATAATTCCGACGACAGCGGCCATTACAAAATTAAAAAAGAGGTGGGGAATTCATTTGTGAATTGCAATCCCGTGTAGGCGTTTGTGGCGACTTCAACCCCCAAGAACATCAAACCCGCGTTGAAGGCAATCCCACACAAGAGGTAGATTCAAATTGCCCTAGTTTTTAATTTCATGTTGCAAAAAATATACATGTGGTGTTTAATTGTCCTAGTTTAATCTCGTAAAACCATAGAACTGTGATTGAGGAGTGAGCGTTCAATTTTGTATCAGCAATCCCTTCCTCCCGTATACGTGCATGTTGATTCTTCACATGAGATCACATCTCTTTGCGGCATCGTATCAAACAATTCACGAGCCTTTTCCATGTTTCCACATTTTGCATTCATGTCAAGAAGGGCATTTGCAAGTACAACACCTAACAAAATTCCTCTATCCGTTATGCTTTGATGGATGTCCATACCTTATTCCAAAGCTCCCATTTTTGCACAGGCAGGGAGGATGCTGGCAAAGGTTGTGGAATTTGGCTTTATGCCTTCCAATTTCATTTTCTTGAAAGTGTTGAAAGCTTTTTCAACAAATCCATTTTGTGCATATCCAACAATCGTTGCAGTCCACGAGACAACATTTCTTTCAAGCATTCTATCAAATAGTTCACGTGCCTTGTCTATGCTTCCACATTTTGCATACATGTCTACCAAGGCAGTTACAACTACAACATCTAACAAAATTTCTCTATCCTTTATGCTTCAATGAATGTCCATACCCTATTCTAAATCTCCCATTTTGGCACATGTAGGGAGGATAGTAGCAATGGTCGTGGAATTTGGCTTTACACCTATCAATTGCATTTGCTTGAAAGTTTCTAAAGCCTTCTCAACAAATCCATTTTGTGCAGTTGCAACTACATCTAACAAGATTCCTCTATCTTTTATGCTTTGATAGATGTCCATACCCTATTCCAAAGCTCCCATTTTGGCACAAGCTAGGAGTAGGCTAGCAAATGTAACTAAAGAAATGCAATGATCAGCTCCAAAGACATCAAACCACTACTAACAAAACTGAGAGTCTAAAATATGATAGGGAATAGTGTGAGCTGTCCTGAAATAAAATATTTTATTTTCAATTTAAACTAAAACATAATTACTCAGCCATTTAATGTTATTAATAAGTGTTTAATTTATGAAAGAGATAAATGGTTGGCCACAAGTACATAAGTTACTAAATGCACACAAATAAGTGAATTTGATATTCAAAACTATCTACAATGAATTCAATTCTTTTCCATTAGTCATTTATGTTTGCAATAAGCATCTTTCTTTGTTTTTCTTAATCTTTATTCATAGTTATGTGCATATTTCATGTTCTATAATTAGGATATCAATTGCTATGGCTGAACACTAGCATGATGTTTGTGTTGTGGTATAGATGCGTGGAAACATAATTATGGGATTGTTATATTATAGAGATCATAAATCTAGATATCACATATTAGTTCTATCTCTTCTTGGATTGAGTCTAAAGTTGACATACAGTCATAAAGCCATTATTAGCAAATCTATCCATTTCTAGTAAAGACAATTGAGAAAGACATTTTGATATTGAGAGTTTCTTATCTGTTTACCTATTGATCATTATTAAGCCATAATGTTTAGGTCATTTTATCTCTCTTGCAAAACCTCTGTAAGTGTCCTAGATTGTCCCTACTACTCACTTTTCAATTCGGAAAAATGGAGTTCTAAAGATTTGTTGCACAAGATGGGGTTGAACGAATCAACAAGGCTAGCATGGAAGGCATGTTCAAGCTTCCACTTGTACAACTAACAAAAAATGATTTGTTGATAGAAGAAATTCTTGAAATAGGGATACAATCAAAAGACAAGTAAGTACATACAAACCTCGTCAGTTGAAAGTAAAATCTGTGTATAAAAAGAGTACATTGAATCCCAATCCATAAACATAATAGAGATACTGATGGAGACTTAATTGGATGTAGCATGTCACACCAAAGTTGTTAGAGTATGCTAAGCTAGTACATAATGTTTCGTAAAGCCACATTAGTATTTTACCCAGATCATTATTTACCAAAACTAACTATAGTAATCCTTTTGAGGATTAATTTCATGGTGCTAGATCTTCATTTAGTTCCACTTCTTGTTGGAGAAAAGAACAGTTATTTCTTGAGGTAGATGAATATCCCATCAACAAAGGACAAGACCCTTTCTATAATATAACAAATTCTACTCCAACAAAAAGATCATGGGGGTTTCACTAGAGATATTGAATAAGAGATAGATTTCTATTGCTGCATTAAAAGCATTGGCATGTTCTTCATTTATTGATGTAAACTCTCTCTATGATGCCACCACAACCAACAAAGGTGTAAAAAGTTGTTTGCAATGCATGGACTTTTAGAATTAAAGTATGGAAGCAAGATCTGCCAGCTCCTAAGGGAAAGACCATGTCAAACAATAATTTCTATTTTCTTGCCTGTGAAGAAAGACCATGTCAGACAATACCAATGAACAACAAAATAAGGAGACAATTGGTAGATTGTGGTCTAACTTGAAAAGAAAAGGTGATGGAAAATGTTATTGTCTGTGCAAAATTTGTAAGGGGTTAAAGACTAGAAGACTTCTAATCAAAATATTGAAGAAACATTATAGGCTGCATGGTCACATTGAAGGTGGACATAATTATCATCCATTGGTAAGTTTTTCATTATATTGTTTTGACAATTTATATACATAATAAATCACATGATGATGAGATCATGATCATGGTTTATTTATGTATATCAATTTTATATAGGTCGAGCACCCCGGAGCACATGTTATGGATCAACACAACCTTGAGAATATGGTTTTCGAAGTGGACGAACATGGAGGTGTGAATATCGAAGCTGAAGATAATGATCCCATGGAAGATGACGATCATGAGCTAGAAAACACAATTGAAGATGATGGTACAAATACATTGATCCATGACTCATTTAGTACTTGCGCAGCTAATCAAGATGATGAAGATGACCTTGATGTTATTCATGATGTCCCTCTACTTGAGAAGGCATCTGAGGCCCTTTATGAAGGCTCAGAGGCAACTCTTCTCTCCGCTATATTGTTGTTGGTGAACTTGAAGGTTATGAATGGTTTATCCAACATAACAATGTCACGTATGTTAAGGCATGTCATATATGTGATAATAAACTGTGAATCATGTTGTACGATTAATATTCTTTATTATAACAAATTATATTTTGTTGTTGTAGATTGATAGGTGAGTTTTTGTTATCACCATCAAATATTCTACCTCGCTCATACTGAGAATTATCTGTCGTTATGAAAGATATTGAAATGGAGTATCAAGCAATAGATGCTTGTCCCAATGATCATATTATATATCACAAACAACATGAATTTTGAACTGAATACCCTGAATGTCATATCAGTAGATATCAAACAGATCAAATAACAAAAAGGGTTCCTTGCAAGGTTCTTCGCTATATTCCCATTATTCCACGTATGCAACGATTATTCAAGTGCACTAGCTTGGCACAATTTATGGATTACCATGCATGCAATAGAAGTCAAGATGACATTATTCGAATGCTTGCAAATGGTTCAGCATTTATGGACATAGAGGAAAAGTGGCCACACTTAAAAGAAGAACCTTGTAATCTCAGGCTTTCATTGGCAGCAGACGATGTCAATCCATTTGGAGAGATGAGATCTGTTTACTTAGTGTGACCTGTTTTTGTCATCAACAATAACATTCCTCCATGGATGTTAATAAAGAGGGAGCACATAATGTTGGCAATGAATGTTCCAGGTATTTAATCATTTAAATATAGTCGTCTAAATTTAATTATAAATATTGCAATAAAATGGTCATAATAATTATGTAATGTTTTTGTTCATTCAATTAGGTAAGTACCAAGTTAAAGATATGAATGTATATATCGAGCCTCTTATCAATGAGTTGTTGGAGTTATGGAATGGTGTCACTATGTATGACGTCTCTAGACCAATAGGACAAAGACAATTTCAATTCCATGTGATGCTTCTATGGACAATACATGATGCCCCGGGGCCAAACATTTTTGTGGTATGTTATAGTGTTTTTAAGTTGTGCATGAACATTATAATTCAAAAAATTATCATATTTAATCCAATTATACATTATCTTGTAGGTCTTCAAACAAAGGGAAAATTTGCATGTCTTGTTTGCGGTCCAAAGATGAAATCTTGTCATTCAAAAAGTCTAGGAAAGTAGGTGTTTGATGAGTATAGGAACTTTCTCCACAAAAATCATAAGTATCGAAATACTGAAAAACATCTTTTCAATGGGAAAGAAGAGAATACATCAAAGCCACAAAGAATGACACCTCACCTGTGGAAGTTGGAATATAATAGAATTAATCGTCAAGGTAATGCCATTCCATCTATTGGTTTGTCATAAAACATCTTTTCTATTTTGTTTTGCTTACTGATGATGTGATTGATGATCATGAAGGTCATGATGACATAAATGACCACCTTCCTAAGGGAATAAAAAGTTATCCCCGACAATTTAGTAGGTTGCCCTACTACGAGCGGTTACAAATTGCTCATTTGTTTGATAGTATGCATATTGGAAAGAATATAACAAAGACATTATGGAAAATATTGGATGGAAGGTGTGACAAAGAAAAAATTGTCAAAATATGTAGTGACATTCAGGATTCCAATCATGCAATGATAAATTTCATTCAATCAAATAGCCATGGAGGCTAGATTAATATAAGTGAGCTTCCTTGGTTATTAACGGCCAACAAAGCAGTGCTATAAAAGAAGTCATACGAAAAATTCGATTTCCCATAGGATTTGTTGCGAACATAAACAATCTCATATCAAAGAAAAGTGAATTTGGGCTAGGGATGAAAACGCATGATTGGCATACCTTCATTAAGGTAATTCATGTTCTTATGTTTTTAGTATGTATTTAAGTACTGCGCATATGTGTACTTTTCATTATGTTACAAAAAAATGAAAAGATAATTTTATAATTGTTGCAGTACATTCTACCCCTATCTCTCCTAGACGACTTTGACAATAATGTCAGGCAAGTCATATATGATCTTGGAAAATACATGAGGTAAGTAGTGATATTTGTTTAGTTCGTTGTATAGATATTATATTTGTGATTTGTTTTACTTCTTATGTAATATATTTTTTTGTGTCTTGAATACCTTGTAGGGGGTTGTCATGTAAAGAAATCCATAAAGATGATATAAAATATTGGAAGAGAAAAATTCCTCATTTAATGTGTGAAATGCAAAAGTGTCTACCTCCATCTTTTTTCAATGCACAAGAACACTACCTCATACACCAAGTTGAGGAGATTGAATTGTGTGGACTTGTACACACTAGGTCAATGTGGATGGTTGAGAGGCACTTGAAATTTTTGAAGGCTTTGGTTCGACAAAGAGCACATCCTGAGGGTTCTATGGTGGAGGGATATATGGTATACCAGACTATGGTGTACATTTCTGAATATCTTCCTAAGTTTGCAGTAAAGATCCACGTGGATCGCATTTGGGATCCCAACACCATTAACAAATTCGAAGGGGAGTACTTGACGGGGAAAGGTAGATTGAGGAAAGTGAGAGGTAATTATAAGATGTTATTGTAGTTAATTAATTATTAATCTTCATAATAAATCGATTGTAAGACGTCTATTTATTTCTTGTACAGTTGGTCAAGAGTGGGATGCACTACATTTGTATATTGCAAACAATCTTGATTGGATGACGGTATGGATTGAACATTGTCAACATTTTGGATGCACGTTAACATGGGAAGGTGTGGCTTCATTGGTTAAAGAAGCACATCGTAATAGAGATTCCAATGTTATGCAAAGGGAAATTGATTTAGCATATGGTTTAAGAGATAAACAGGTACATATAAATTTATTAATCACTCATATGTTTATCAACTCACAATGCAATAAATTTTACATGTTTGACATATCGCAGGTCAAACACCACAACGCTATGTGCTGCAATGGTCATAAATTTTGCATAAAAAAGTTGGATGACAGGAAGAAAACTTGTGATTCTAGCATCATTTCAGTCTTTGAGGTGACAAATATTTCATCGAGAAATGACATTCATCCTCAACAGTCTCAAAATTGATACTATGGCATTTTGGATGATATACTTGAGTGTGATTTTAATTCCTTCAAATTAGTTTTGTTTGTCATCAAATGGTACAGGCTATGATTGAATAAAAATGATCCTGATAGAACTTTTATTGAACATGATAATGGTTTTATAATGCTAAATACAAGGTCATTTGAACTAGTTGGGGATGAGCCCTATGTTCTTCCAAGCCAATGTGAGCAAGTATTTTACTCAGAGGTTCCACATAAACTGGGTTGGTCATTTGTTGTTAGACATGATCCAAGAGGAAGGCCGATAAAGTATAATGTGATGGAAGAAGAAGATACCGAAGAAGAAGATACCAAAGAAGTAGAAGATGAAGTGGATGATGATCATGATCGACAGTTTCACAATGACGATGAAGAAGAATAAGAATAAGAAGAAGAAGAAGAAAAAGAAGAAGAAGAAGAAGAAGAAGAAGAAGAAGATGATGATGATGATGTTGATGATGATGATGATGATGATGATGATGGTGATGATGATGATGACAGTGATGGTGGTGATGGTGATGATGATGGTGGAGACATTGATGATGATGATGATGACGATGACGATGACGATGACGATGACGATGATGATGATGATGATGATGATGATGATGATGATGATGATGATGATGATGATGATGATGATGATGATGATGATGATGATGATGATGATGATGATGATGACCTTAATGTTGATGATGAAGAATGAAATGTATGAGGAATGCGATTAGTATATTATCTATTTAATATTGACTTCTTGATAGAATTTTTTTTACATAATTAATTCATTCTGTTTTGAATTCTAATGCCATTACATAATTAATTCATGATGCACCTCTTAATATGGAGATGGAGATAGGGAGTGTGACTATTTATGTGACAATTTTTAAACTGTGTTTATTTATGGAAATTGGATTGTTTATTAGCTATGTGACTATTTATGTGACCATTTAGTTGAGGATCCTGCATAGTCTACATAAAGTAAAGGTAAGGAATTAAAAAATTTACAATGATTTTGATGACAACATCTTTTTAATATTTAATACTCTTTTTGTCTACAAAGTTCATGTTGTTCATGTTGTGTATGATGTAATTTCGCTAACGTTTTTAATATTTTTTCTTTGTCACAGGCCGACATGGATCCATCACATATCGCAGATAGAGATGTACCTTGCGACACTTCTACTGAGTAGGTAAACCTCATTGTAATTGTACAAATTAGGTAGAAGCAAATTGTTACATTATTATGTTCTTTTTTTTAGTGATTTATACTAATTTTGTAATTGTTAATGATATTCTTGACACAGACGGATGTTCGGGGAAAGGGAAAGGGAGTTGCAGTACCTAAGCACCTTTCTATGGATGTGGAATCATTAGGGTTAAGCAATGATGACCCTGAAGATCCCACAGACCTTGTGAAATTCTTTAAAATGCCTCTTATAAAAATTAGAAAAGAGATTGTTGCATTGGCAACCGTGCATCCTACCACTGATGAGATACGATAGAGGGTGGAATTATTGTATAAGATAGCAGAAAACTTGCAAGTAAGCAATAATGAAAGCTTTAATTATAACAAAAGTTCAATAATGGTTTATATTTTATTCTCTTTTTATGTCACTAACTAAAATATGTATGTATTGTTTTTATAGCAATTTATCTGCCCTCATGAAAGTCATTCCTATGATCAGGGTGTTGTAGGATTAGGTGATGATAATTTTCTTGTATTATCACTTGCTTGGCTTATCACTCTGAGTACCCAAAACACATCATACTTGATACTGTCAATTTTCAAAATAAAGGTCCATCCTTGTTTACAATTCTTGCACTTTTCATATATTTAATGTATTATTCTTTAGGTGCTATCAATGTTACTGTGCAAATGCCGACACCGCCTCATCAGAGGTCACCCTCATCTGCATTGCCGACTGCAATGTTGGCAACATGTAGCATGCAGACATCCTCTAGTGCACGTCATATTGGCCCGCCCACTATTGGTAGATCCCTATTTTGCTCTATCTCCTGTCATGTGTTTATTTCCCTTCAAGCATTCTTTCTTGAATTCTAATGCCATTTCATAGTGGATTCATTTTTTGCAGGAGGAGATGCACATGAGGATGTGCCACAAGCAACTACTGCTAATAACATAGCATTGTTTCCTAGATCTTCTCGTATTGCTAGTACGGGAACATTGTAGGCCACATTTGTGGTGAGCGATGAAGAAATGCTTCCCTTAAAGATACAAAAGGTTCTAGGTACTTTAAAATTATTATTATATATACTCTAATTATAATTTACATTATGATCACTCGTTTTGGACTAATGATCCCATGAATTTTTTGCAGGCAATGATATTTTCTATAAACATCTTAGTGACATTGCATTGTAGATATTTGGGCCCACCATACGTAAAAGGTGGTACATCATATGTGAACTAACCCTTATCCACTTTTGATTTCATATCATTGCTAGAATAATTTTCCTTTGATCCATTTCTTGAAGTGTAATAAATGTAGCTTCAGTTCATTTCTGAATCTAATAGGTTTGTTTTTGCTTTAAAAGGTGGAATGACCAAGAAAAAAGGTTAAAAGATGAATTGACAAACCAAATGGTTGAACGGTTTCGAAATGACACCTTTGATAAAACCAAGCTCCTTGAAAAAGATAGCACATATCTAAAGTATGCTAGGGACCAATACAAGACCCATTTGGAGAGGAACCTAAAGTACGAGCGTCCCCCCATGATTCCAGAGAGGGAGTGGAAGGACCTAATTTTGGATGCCAACGAGAGAATTGAAAGGAAAAAGGAAATACACTAGTAGATGCTAGAAGAAGGTACGAGATACTATTAAGAATGTAATTATGTACTAATTAATTACTCTTTATATTTATATAATCTAACATATTTCAAACTTTTTATAGACTAGGTGACACGTCAAAGGCAACCAAGGCAAGGCAAGAAAAGCACGGGCAACACAAACTTGGCTCTGGTGGTTACATGAAACTTGTTGCACGAATTGTTAGTATCTCATGTAAACTCCCATATTGTCTCAAAATATTGATAAATTGCAAGCGTTTTTTTTTAATCAAACAATGCAAGCAAAATTCACGATACCAAGAAAAAATGCAGTGCTCTAAATTCAATAGAGCGCCCATAGAAGATGACAAGAGAATTGCATACCAGCAAGGCTATTCAACTATGGCTGATTGGCTATGAGAATTGAGTGGGCATACACAACATTCGAGTGCATCTGTCACACAAGTAAATATGCTAAATGGAAGTTGTTTCAAATTGAATACTTTACCAATAATCTAATTGATGTTGAGTTCCAACATAAAGTGACTATATTTGTTTTAAATAATCAAGCAATGATAACAATGTGCATGTCATTAGAATGCAGCCTGCTAATTGTGAAACACCACTTGCACATGAAGGTTCGGATGTACATCCCAGTAGTGAAGGTATTCATTTGCTATTATAATTTATTTATTTAGCTATTAATACAATTAAACATCTTAATTTGTAATTATAGTAATTAATGTAACCTTTCTTGTTAATATTTTAGAGCATGTAGTCGGTGGTGAGCAAGTGGAGCATGATCTAGGTACACAACCTCAAGAACATGATGTTCCACACTCAGGTAAAGAGGACCATTGTTATTTCTTTAAACAAATATAATTGCAATTGGTGTTCAGCATGTTGAGGTTGAGGCTACACAAAATGATGTGGTCCCATTAGGTAAAGAGCACAACAATTATGTTCTCTAAATTAATGAAATACTTGTAACAATAATAATTGTTTGTTTTTTTTAATTTAACCCATTTCTTTGTTATTGCAAAGGACCCCCCTTCGCTTTAGTGTCCTCGTCCTCAGTATAGGACTAGGCATACATTGAGATCATGAGAAGTTGGTGGAACATCTACAGAGGGGGGAAACGATGAAGACACCGATGTTCCACTTAGTCTTTTCATAGCTTCAAAGAAAAAACAAAGAAAGAAATGATTGTAATCTAACTTATTTGATAATGACTGATTTTTATGTGTTAGTGAATGTAATTTTGTGCTAATTAATGGTTATGGATGATATGTGTTAATTAATATTGATGAATGTTGCATGTTAATTAATGTTAATCAATGTTATGTGTTAATAAACATTATGTGATATTAATGAATGAATACTATATTTTATTAATGGTAGAAAGAATTAATGAATGAATGTTATAAGATGTTAACGGGGAATTTAGAGTGATGTTATGGGGGGGAAGGGGCCAAATAAGCTTCCACCTTCACATGGTTGGCCCTGTTAAGTAGAGAATATTAAACTATTCTTGAAACCAAGTGAAGCTCAACAAGGTAACACACTTTTCAATATTTCATTATGTTGCACAGTTAATCTTATTAATAATGTATATTGAATCTTAATTGTAGGGTCCAACAGAGCCAACACAAACAACAACACAACGAGTTGCTAGATATAATGAACTCCCATATTGTCTTGTTTGTACAAGAACAATATGAGTTGCTTCTAGTGTTGATATCCAAGGTGGGAGTGCAAAAGTTATGAATATGCCTCATCCTTGTAAGTTTTTTTATTACAACTCCTAATGCTTGAGACTAAACTTTTTGTTCTTGATGTTTTTCACTAGTTGTCATAACCTCTGACTTTGATGCTTGTGCCTTAATAGAACTAGATGTTTCTTGCATGCATACTTGGTCAAGGACTGCATTATGATGCTATAGGGCTACAAACTAAGATTATTTATTGTATTGAGTTGCACATTTGACATGAGTTGCCCTATGACTGCTATGCCTCTTGAGGTAATAAGGTGTTGTTCTTGTCAAGTTTTGACAATGCTGCAACAATAACATGTTATTTGTTGTTAAGGTTTGAAAAGACCTTTAAGAAACTTATACCCTGCTCTTTTTCACTTAGTAGACTTGATTACTGTCATTTTATTTGGTACTAGGTATGACTGCCTACTGGCTTTACTATAGACTGCAATCTCTCTAAACTATATTCTCTGAGTGTTGTTGTTCTATACTTGACCATCTATTAGGAAAACATAGCTTGAAATGTCCAAAAAAATTAATGAATTAGTTGGGTCTCAAATCAATAGATTAGATAGGTTCTAAGGAAATGCCAACTCCTATGATCAAACCCTCCAATTGACTTGGCCAACTTATAGAGTGAACCTACTCGGTTACTAACT
Source organism: Cryptomeria japonica (assembly GCF_030272615.1). Classification (NCBI taxonomy): domain Eukaryota; kingdom Viridiplantae; phylum Streptophyta; class Pinopsida; order Cupressales; family Cupressaceae; genus Cryptomeria; species Cryptomeria japonica. The sequence continues at coordinate 189,811,963 of NC_081409.1, forward strand.
CTCTCACTTTAGGCTTTGCAGGACCTAAGCAGGTATACCTACTCACTAGTTGTTTTCAATGACTAATGCTTTTTATAGAAGATTAAGTATCTTGATCTGATTTCCTCCTATCTCAGAATTGCATAAATTCCCAGGATGGAGATATAGCAAATGAGTTCAAGATTGTTGTTGTATAAATTATTCAATTTCTATGCTTGAAATTTATGTATATACACTATTTCTAGTCTACTCTATATTTCCTACTCAACTACTCCTATTCCTTTAAAATGAAATGTGAACTGATGAATTGTATTCTATAGATGACCAGTGCCTTTCTTCATTGTTTGGGCTACAGAGTCTTTATATTCCATCGGTCCCTTTTTATGTTGAAGAAACCCTGGGCTTCATTGACTTCTTGTAGTTTTCCATCGAAATGCTTTTTCCATTGATATCACTATGCTCCTTCAATGAATGGGTTTGTTGTCTCACTGAAGCCCCTTTTATCCTCTCTTTGTCATCTTCCACCAATAACCCTAGATTACTCATATTGAAAATAGTAAATATTTGCAAGTAGACCAGAAGACAACACAAAATTTAGGCTCGAAAGTTGATAGTCTGTATATTGATATTAATTTTGAGAAAATATTACAAAACTCAGAGTATTCTCCATAAGACTAGACAAAAGCTCAGATAAATTTCTATAGCGTTTTCTTACAATTACTTGCGATCATTTTTTTAGGACTCCTGGTATCTATTTATAATAGTATGGATGCATACAAGCTTTGGACCCTTCAAAAGAAAGTTTGTTACAAACAACCAGTCATTTTCAAGAAGTGGTTATAAGTCCTTTTCAGCATCTACGGCTTCCTCTACTTGTTGTTCTATTGCAACCTCTTGTAACTTCTCCCGAGCATCTTCTTTCTATCCCATATACTTATCTTTCCACTCTTGATACACATCATCACTAGGCCAAGTAAAACTAGCAATCTTCTATTTCATATCTTCTAGCCGCTTCCAAGTGACTCGTACATGCCCAATCTCTGTTTCTATGAAACCATAATGAAATTTCACTTTTTCAATTTCCTCAATTGTTTGGACAAATAAGGATGTGTCATTAGTACTAATAATCTAATTGATCCTTAGGGACAAACTGTGGTCCACCTCCTTTAACCAAGTATTCTCTTCCTTTAGCTAGACAAGACCAATGAAACCTCCTGGAAACATTTCAAATTTATGATTTGAATATTCTTTGCTATAAAGTTGGGCTTTTCTTTTTATACCTGCTCCTTCCACTGAAAGAATAGTCATCTCTTTTATAAACTCACATGTGAACCTTATATTGTCATTCTCTTTTGCATCTGCATGGGAAGAACACATGAGCTCTAACTCTTTACCTCTAGGCACCCACTTATTCACGTTTGGTTCCAAAGTGGCTTCTTCTTCTCTGAATTTGATCAAAATCTCAAGAATCTTCTTCATATTTATGTATACATTGGAGGTTTTGACTGAGTCAGCAAACTTCAAGATGGTGGCTTTCACCTTCTCCTCATATTTGTTTGAATACAATGTCTGAGCTTGTTTCAATTTTTCCAACTCATGCTGGACATTTTTAGGTAATTGGGAACTAGAAGGCATAGGAGAAGGGGGATATTCAATGATGGGACTAGTAGGAGGGGGTCTTGCTGGAGAGGAGGCTATCATGGGTGTAGAAGATTCACAGGGATGATATTGACCTGCTAGTTGACTTTGGAGTCTAGCAATTATGTTGTCTCTGTTGGCTATTCCTTCTTTAGCATCATTGTAAGCTTTTAAAATAGTCTCCAACTTCAATTGGAGATTAGCCTTTTCTGGTGCCTCTTTCTTTGCCACCGTAACACTGAATTTTGCACTCTCTAGGACTGTGCTTGCAACTTCCAGTACCCCTGTGTCTTGGACTCTTTTAACTATCATGCCTCCTAAGAGGCTAGAATCTGATGCATCCTTCCTTCTTTTGTTTTCATCCTTCTTTAAAGACCACTTGACAAGAGCAGCATTATCCTTGCTGAATGTCACTCCTTCCATAGGCTTTGTTCCTTTCCTCACCGCATCAAGCACTAAGGCATCAGCTATATCCCATTCAGGAAGAATCAACACACTAGCCTTTGCTACCATTTCTCTTCCTTTCTCAGGGGTGATTGCTTTGAACTCCTCCATCATTTCTTACTTAACCTCTTCTTCTACCTGAGTTATATTTTTAAGAGGTTTTTACTTTTCCTCAGTTCACATCTAGTCTTGAATTGATCAATATTTTGCTTCCATAGAAACAGTATAAAAGCTCCTGATGTAATAAAATTACTGTCAGCTAGGAATTCTTCACTAGCTTGCTTAACAGTAAGGTCCATTTCTTGGCCCTTTAACTCACCATCAGTCAAATCCATTTCAACATTAGGTGGCTCTTTGGGCATCCCCTCTTGGGTCTCCTCATAGGTATAGGCAATCTCACCGAGACTCCCTAACTACAATAATTGTTCAGCCACAGCTTGTTCATCTCCAATGTGGATAGGAGACTGAGATGGAGAATATTGAGGCTCACTAGTTTCAATTTCCTTTCCCACTCTCTGCTTCTTAGGGGAATCCTGGATGTCAATGACATCTTCAATTTTCCTCTTCCCTTTTGAAGTGGAAGGCTCACCTGTCACTGACATTATCACAGTGTACTTTGACCTTTTGTGAATTACATAGTCACCAGGTGGGATATCTCTAGCAAAGGTAGGCATAGCCAATACCATCTTAGCCTTATCAGGCTCATTTTGCATTATGGCCTCCCTCTTTTCTTTTAAGGTCTGCATGAGATCTTCAAAATAAAGAATCAGGAATTTTATTTTCTCCTCAAATGGATTGAAGCTAGAAAGAGGGTCATAGCCAGTGTCAAATTGATGGATAAAATCAAGGGATTTCTTATATGCCACCCACTTCTCCTTCCTTAGTTCTTGCTCATTTAAGCTAAATTCATTTCTAATCAGATCTTCTGGGAACTGAAATTGATGTGGCCTACCTCTGCACACTGCTCTTTTTCTGAACATGCCATTGAAAAAATCCTCGGGGTCTGCACATCTTGACACTGCAGTAGATAGCCTATATAGCTTAAAGAATTCTTCAAAAAATCTCCATCCACCCTTAGTGATCACAAAATGGTGAGCCATGGTAATAGTTGGGAAAATAGTCCCTTTACCTCTATTGGTTAGCTCTGCTTCTTGTACTCCCCTAATTTGTCTCGAGACTTCTGCAATCCCTATCTTCAATGGGATCTGATAGGGTAGTAAAAAGGGGGTGCCTCTAAATCCAAACACTCTAAAAATAGCAGACACAAGGTATAAATATATGTCTCCCCAATTGTGAACAATCTTGAAATCCTCTACAAACTCCTTTGGTCTGAGAAAATCCAAAAGAGCCTTGGGAATTCTAGGGTTTTCTCTGCATAGAAGAATCCTAATTTTATATTCAAAGCATCTATCAAACTTTAAATAACTTGCATCTTCTCTATCCCAAGATAGAACAGTACTCCATAATTGCACTAGCATCTCCTTCCCAAAATAATCAGCCCCTTTGAACAGAAACATATGCATTAACATGGAGTACCATCCAAATGGCCGATCCACCTTACCATTTTTTATTCCTACTAGCCCTTTATAAATTGCATCAGCAAGGTATGAGGCATAATCAAATGTTATTGCTGGGGAGGGGTTTAGAATTTGTGCAATCATTAACATATAATGGGTTGGCATATTCTTTTCAGCATCCTCTCCAAAAACCTGGCATAATGCCCAATACATACCCTTAGCTCTTAGAGTGAATAGGTTGAGAGAGAATGGTTCCATTGTGCTGTGGCCTACAACTATTAACCCCCCTATCTTTACAAAGAATTCTTTCAATGGGCCACTTCTAAGATGATCCCTTTGTGTGTTGTAAACCTGGGCTAATGAATCAAAGTAAATAGGTTCTAACAAATTGGAGGACTCACTGAGTTTAAACACTTTCCTAAATTCATCTTCATTTATCTCAATCAAGACTAATCCCTTTATGTTCTTGATGCATCTTGCCACAGAGTCATAATTATGTGCAATCAGGGCTAATAGATCTACATCCATAAAAACACCTGGGACCACAAGCTTTCCTACATCCTACTCCCATATGCCATTCAAAGGAGCTAGGGAATTCCTCTGCCCAAAACCAACTTTGAAGAGTCCTAAGCTTGACAATCCTATTTCAGGGTCCCTCAACCAATTACCCTTATCATAAAGGCCATCTCCAATTTTTAGACAAGGATTCTTAGGTACTAGCTCTTTGGCCTTAGCCCCAACATTGGTGGACATGGTTGATTGGTCTAAAAAATCATCACAAATATTTCGGTCCTGGTAATTCACCTTCCCTATCAATTCTCTTCTAGGTGCCATTCTGGTCAAACAATTATACCACTAGCAACTAGCACAGACCTCTAATGAAGTAATTCACACAGCAATATTTGAGAACAAACCAAGAGTTATCAAGAAAAGCACAAGAAACCTGATTATTGACCTGAAGAAAATCGCTCTTCAACAATTCGCCCTGCAACAAACTTCGATGAAACAATACTTAGCAATCAAGTTGATGCGGACTCAAAAAGGACAAGTTGGCATTTAAGTTTTAGAAATTAACTCTGCATGCTTTGGCTTTCTTTTCAGAATTGAATTCGCCAAATCGAATTCAAAACTGGCTCCAACAGGTCATAATTCCTCTAAGTCTTTCCTCTGTTTCGCTCTTTCGCTATTTCGCAGAACATAAAACCCGTGCTCTTTTCTTTCGCGAAACAACGCCGATCGTTGGATCACGAGAACTTGCATCGCCTTTATCTCCATTTCATCTCTTTGCTTTAGTGTCGGCCCTACCTCCTTTTTGCCACTTCGCGAACTTTAATAGTCGTTCACTTTTCCTTCTCAAGGCCGCGCCAAGCATTAGATCAAACTCAAATCACCTGGCCTTTAACTCCAACCGGGACCATCAATCCTTTTAATTAACCGTGCCTCATCTTGATGGCTAACTATTTTCACCATTTCACTGAGGTTAAGCTGCAGGCATCTTAGGGCCATGAAACAACGAGAAGTGTTGGATCAATCTTGAGATGAATGTCTTTTAAGTGGGCCCTTTACCTGGGAATTACTTACCCCACTTGTTCTTCTGTTAATAAATGCCATGTGGCAGTCAGCCATTAGCCCTGGAAACTCCTTTTGTTTCCACCCTTAATCCGCCATGTGTTCCCTTTTACTATTCCCACATAACTGCTGGTTACACCTTAGGCAAGCCCTCAACCACTTTTAGAGCCACATGGCATTCAACACATCGCTATTGAGCTCTACAAAAAGTGGTAGCTGTTATGCCACGTCACACCTCCATGTGAATTCCACCTGTCTTTTGCGACTTCACGAACATTATACTTCATTTGGCTTGTGACTGCGAATCAATATGAGCCATTGATCTTTTTCCAACCTGATCATTCTTTAACCAAAGAAGACCGCTTATCTCTGGGACCCGCCAAACCCTTTCGCCACTTCATAAAGGTTAAAACACGTTCAGCTTGATCTCACAAAACCATGCTGTCCATTCGATCAGATGAAAGTTGATCGGTGTTTAGCTTTGGTCCAAACCCATATGCTGGTTCCACCTTCTCCTTTCACTACTTCACGCAAACTAAGTTTCGAGCACTTTTTGGTCATGAATCAATGCAGGCCGTCAGATCAACAAAACATCACATGATACTTATAAGGCCCGATGGACATTAGAAAAGGAAAATTAAAAGTGAACAAGAATAAAATATTTAAAGGGACCACCTAGGTAAATGACAAGGGGAGAACACTTTTATGATAAATGGACCCATCGCTTAAGTGAATAAAGTAACACCAAATTAGAAACCAAAAGGGATTTTCTCAAGTATTGAAGCAACTTAAAACCTAAACCCTGAACCCCTTAGGATTTAAAACAAATTGAAAGAACACAGGCGTACTAGACACAGAATTTTCAAAAAACCTAGCCATTTATGAACTGAGAACATCCATTTTTAAAACAGTGATAACAGGACCATCCCTTTCGATGAGTCTTTTTGTACCGATAGTGTTATATCCTTGAAGACCTTTTCTTGTCGATGAGAACCATCTCCACTTTCCTCGATATCTTTTATCGATGGAGTTATTGTCTTTGATGAGTCCTTTCTGAAGTTCATCGGCATTTGCTTTCTTCGATGCCCTTTTTATATTGATGAGACATCATTGGGTCTCATCGATACTATTCAAATCTTAGATACTTTGATAGAATGCTTTTAGACTTGTTCGATAACTTATGGGTTATTATGGTATCAATGAAAATGATGATTTCTTCCAAAGAGAGATGGCTTCTATCGATGAAACCATGTGTATTGGAGACATGCCTTTTAGTCTCCTCAAAACTCATTCTGATCGAAATCTTTTTGTTGTCCGTCGGGTTTCATGTCGAAGAGACTTTGGACTTTGGTGACTTCTTTTGTCCTCTCATTGAAACTCATATCCTTATCAATATCATTCATCGATGTAGATTTCATCTATTTTATCGATATCACTTTTTCGATGAGAATGCTTCTTTCGGTGAATCTTCTTTATCTTGCATTGATGATATTGTTTCTTCAAAAGCCTTTTGTCATTGGTGGGGGCCACCTCTACTTTCTTCGATACCTTTTGTTGGTGGGACCATCCCTTTCAGTGAGTCTTTTTGCACTGATAGTGTGATATCCTCGAAGACCTTTTCTTGTCAATGAGAACCATCTCCACTTTCCTCGATATCTTTTATTGATGGAGTTACTATCTTTGATGAGTCCTTTCTGAAGTTCATCAGTGTTTTCTTTCTTCGATGCCCCTTTTATATCGATGAGACATCGCTGGGTCTCATCAATACTGTTTGAATCTTAGATACTTCGATAGAATGCTTTTAGCCAGGAAAGAAGTCCTTATCATTGGGTCCCACCAAACCTTTTCACTACTATGCAATAGGTAACTTTTGGGCATGTTGAGTTCGCGAATCCACGTGGGCCATCTGATTGACTGAGAGTTGTGCAACAATTACAAGGCTTGACAGTCATTAGAAAAGGTAATTTAAAGGCGAATAAAAATTAAAACATTTAAAAGGACCACCTAGGTAAAAAACAATGGGGGGAACACTTTGCATGACAAATGGACCCATTACGTAAGAGAATAAAGTAACACGGAAATAGAATTATAAGGGTTTTTTCTCAGACATTTTGAAAGAGATTAAACCTAAACTCTAAACCCTCTTTAGGACCCAAAGCAATAGAAGTCACAAGGCCATACCAAACCCAAGAATTTCATAGACTTAGCCAATTATGGAAAAGAATACCCATTTTTTAAACAGTGATAACAGTAACCTCTGAACCTTTACCTCTTCCCTCAAAAATGAAACTTGCCATTTGAATTCCTTTCTCATATTGATTAGCTTAATAATATTTGTTCAATCTTTTTTATCGTTAAAAGATTACCTTCCTTTTAGATAAATTAATTAGATTCTTATTATGTTGAAGAACATTTAGTTAGTTTTCTCCTTCAACTGAAGTAGTTATGTTTTATTTTGAAATGCTCAATTTTTTATCTTAATATAGATCACAATTTATTTTCTTTAAGTATAGAATTAATGGAATATTACATATGGTATCAGAGCAACCAAGTTTGACATTGAACCTCAGGCTTTCCACCTATAAACAAAACTATATACATATGCAGGCGCACCATGGTTGAGATAATATGCATGTGCACTATATACAAAACTATATTCGCAAGTAAATCTTTTATTCAAATCCACAATATGAAACACAGAGTTTTACTGGAAGAACACAAGTAACCTTATCTTCTTTAGATAATATCACAAACAACTGCCAACAGAAAGATGCAGTAATCCATAGCATATACACAAAGGAAAGATGACTAATTATATTATGTATGTTCACAAAATGGTACAATAGTAAGCTTGAGGTTATTTTCTACTTCTTCTCTAATGATCCTTATTGTTACGAAAATTCCCTCATTTATATGAGTGTATACATTGTCACCAAGCATCGTGGCTTTTCAGCACATAACTATTAATTAGCACTTTTGTTAACAAACTGGAAGATAAACAAGTTCAACATTCCTATGTGTTCAATGTACTTATCATATTTATACATTAGAACATCATTGTTTAGTGTCCTCATGTCGCTTTCTATCTGGAAATGATTGGATAGATTATTGTTAACACAAAGTGACAAATCTTTGTCCCGATCCAACTCTGCTACTACTCGATTCTTCTCATCACTGAACTCTTGTTTCCACTGTTCCAATGATACTAACTCACCATTACTGTAAAAAGAGGGCACCCTAGGGGTATTCCCATTGTCCAGCCTCTGATTCTCTTTCCTTAATTGATTTGCCAATTCATCATGGGACTTCAAGTGAGCCTCGGCTTCAATTTTCTCACCTAGATTCATCAGACTATTGTCATTCATCAAGCCTTCCAACCGAGACCTGAGCCTTTCATTCTCTTTCACACCTTTGACTATTCTAGTTTATGTCTTCCAATAAATTTCTGCAACCTGCATCATACTTTTGAATCTATGGTCAATGACCTCGAGAACTAACTTATCCATCTTTTGTTGTTCCTTTTTTAGTTGTCGAGATGTCTTTTTGGTCCTTTTCCTCCAATACATAGTGTCTATCAAGGCATCCATGGCATCTCTGTCAACACTGTATGTCATCCCTATTTGATTGGTACCTATATCAATCTGAAGCAATCTTGCTTGTAGCCTCTTTTTTTCTTCATCGGTTTTCTCATATAGGCTTTTGTATGTACAATTTTCTCAGAACAGAAACTCTATCTAATCTTGGTTCAGTTTAGCGACATCCAAATTTAGTCTGGCAGTTGTTCTAGGGTCAACCTTTCCAACTTGTTGCACCATCAAATGTCCAAAAGCTTCTTCTATATCAACCAATATATGTCTTTTATCTTTGGGATAGATAGCCCACTATAGAAGAGCCTTCTGATCTAGATCATATCCTGATCCTCTAAAGAGTTTATCAATCTCTTTTGGCATCATTTGCCTACTTGGGTCCTGTTTCTTGAGGAACCCATCAAACAACAAGGCAGAGTTCATGTCCCATCCAGAGTATAATAGCACACCAGCTTCCTTAAGCAGCTATCTTCCCTTCTCAAGTGTCATTTCTCTCATCACAAGATCCATATCCTCTTGTAACTTTTGAAGTTGCTTCTCTTCTTCACTATTTCTCATGTTATTCCTAATTTGAGATCCTTTATGTTGATAGAGGAACGCGATGAACTCCTTGGAAGCAATGAAGTCACTATCAGCAATGAAATTCTCATGCTCTAGGAATCTGATGTCAGCCACTTCTGGGACATTCAGTTGTCATGTTGCCAAGTCTATCGGTGTATCCTCTTCATAACCAAGGGGGTAATCCTCTACATAACTAGGGGGTTAATCCTCTCAAGGAGTGAATGGAATGATGCTAGATGTGGAAGAAGGAGACATATGAGCCAAAGGCTCTGTATTCCTAATAGTATCAATGTAATCCCTAAAAACATGAGGCGGGACTCCCTCAAGTATTTCCAATTCATGCTCCACAAGTTTGCTGGCCAAGTCCAAGGGGTCTTCAATCTTTTGTAGCATGTTCTCATCCATTTTCCTTCTATAAAGCTTCCATTTATAATCCTGCATTGCTTTCTCAAACTTTATTTGCTTCACTCTGGCCTCTTATTTGCCAATGTTCTTAATGAGGTCATCTGGGAGGTAAGATTTATGCTCTCCAGCCTTCCACTTTTGTGATGAATGGGCTATCCTTATGTATCCTTCAGGATTGAAATTGGGCCTTGGATCCCCCATAGCCATGCCATAATAATCTAATTTTGTCTACAGTAGACCATAACTCTTTGAACTTTTCACAATAAAATATGAAAATACTAACAACCTAGGTACAATTGATTGTTTTCCATGGCTTGTTAGATGTTCTGTACTCACTATTGAGAGTTGCCTCATAATTTCCAGACAAGCCACTCTATTAGGGACTATAAGTGGTAGTAAGTATGGCCTCCCTTCGAACTCGTATACCCTGACTTGTGTGCAGTCTAAAAAACAATACCAATCTCCCCAATTGTGTTCAATTGAGGGATCTTCAGTGAAATCTTTTGGTCTTAGGAATCTTTGAACCTCTGGTGCAAGGACATGATCGCACAGGCATCCCAACAGTCTATATAATGGCTTGACAAAGAACTCCTCAAAATGCCAATATTGATTATTCACATACCTTTGGTCCCATGAAGAAACCCATAGTTGCACTGGTTTTCTCATTCTAGCATTGTCATATGTCCTAACACATAACTCTTCTGGCCATAACCCTTCATCTTGGCCCACATACAATAGCATATGCATAAGTAAGGAATAATGCTTGAAATTAACATTGATGACATCCCCCTTTAACTTTTCTAACCCATGATTCAAAACCTCAACCAAATAAGCAGAAAAATCAAAGAAGCAGGGGTCCTTAGACTGCAAATCGGCACAAATGACCATGGCTGCAATATCCATCAAAGGATGGGCTTTTATCCCTAGCACTTGGGCAACACAGTAATAGGTATACTTGAAATATGGATGGAAAGAGTTGACATCATAGGGAGATTTGTCATCCTGACCTAGTGGCACCAAGGACCAGGCTGCATTCCTAGGTCTATGTATAGGGAGTCTCTGTTAGGGGTCCCACAGATACTGAGAGAGGGGGGTGAATCAATATCTAACGGGTAATAACTATTTCTTAAGTTAAAACATGCAGAACATAATATAACAGTGTATTGGTATGCAAGAAATAAAGCAATAAACAAAATCAAGAATATCCACATGAAAAGTACACCATAACACAAGATGTTTAACGAGGAAACCCGATGTGGGAAAAACCTCAGTGGGATTTGTGACCCACAATATTCACTCACTGGCCAATAAGAGAATATTACTTACAATAGGGGCCTGCACATGTAGGAAGGCCAACTGCCTAGAGCTCACTGCTCAATGGGAAGTCACATTGACTTACAATAAGGATTATACCAATCCAATGACTTGTACTACTTTACAATAGCATTTTTAATGCCAGATTCTATACCGGTTCCTACTCTCTTCTTTACATATACCCTTGACCTATAATTCACACATTAGGTGTGCCTATTAATTTTCTTTTATGCCCTTACATCACTTCTCCAAATGTCTACAATGATCTCCTTTATATACAAGAGTCATTTTACAATTTGCCAAGTCGGCTTACAATAATAAACAAAATATTACATAACAAAAATCCTGTCAGCCTCTATGTCGGTATACATGTTTTCTTCTATGCCAGTGTTGGTGTAGAGTGATCTATTGATGCTGGTACACTATCTTGTCTATGTAATGCTTTGCCGGTATGATGTTTTGCCGGTGCCATAGGATTGCAAGGTTGCCTATGTAATGCTTTGCCGATATGATGTCTTGTCGGTGCCATAGGATTGCAAGGTTGCCACCAATGACAAAACCTTCAATCACATACAATGTCTCATTGGAGTGTCCATATGCCAACAATCTCCCCCTTTGGCATTGATGGAAACACTCATGAGAAATTTCAAAAAGTATCCAAAATGTGTAGTCCAAAAAAAATGTTACCAAAAATATGAGAGCTCCCCCTGAGCATATGATTCCTGTGTTTTGAACTTTCTCATCCCACTACTCCCCCTTTGGCATCAATGACAAAGGTTGTCAAGATGTCAGTAGAGTTTGTAGGTTCATCTATCCATATCCTCAACCTTGTAGCTGGGTAGTTATTATCTGAAAAAGATCTCCCAAAATTAAGTTTATACTATCCATAAACTTCTTATTATCTTTTATTGATGTCTTAGTTCTCTTCACGGTACTAGTGAGATGCTACAAATGCTCTGCCAGTGTTTTGCTTCCCTGTATTAGTGCCTCTGAAATTTCCTTCCGTAGAGATGCTAAATAGTCCAATCTTGGACTTAGTTTAGATCTCAAATGTTTTTCCTTGTTTATTATTCTCTCTTTCTCACTTTCCAGTTTGAGTAGTTCTTCTTCAAAATTTGCTATCTTTTCTTCAAAAACTGATAGTGAATTCGGTGAGTTTACAAAATTGTCTGCAAGATTATTTATCTCATCATGTGCCTTGCTTATTTTCTTGTCAATATCTACAGTCAAAAATTTTGTTTTACATGTATCTTTATACAAACTTTTGTATTCTTTCAACAAACTACATAGTTCCGATAGAAGTGTGTCAAAATCTTTATTACACTTCTTTATTTCCTCATCAAAGAATTTCTGTTTTTCTTTTTCTACCTTAACCTTTACTGATTCTTCCTTTATTTTCTCAGTGTTTTCAGAAATATATTTACACAATGTATCTAATTGTCCTAAAGAATATTTATTATCTATATTACAGTTTGGAGCTATTGCCTTCAAAATTGGTATAGAATCATCAATTGCCTTATAAGCCTGTGAACTGTAGTTAGTTATTTTCTTAATAGAATCAAGTAATACCTCAGTCACATTTGTTGACTTGAATGTTGTTGATGATCCAACAATCTGAGTACCGGTGGAAGTAACCATGCTTGTATTGACCTCTGGTAGGTCAGTTTGTGTCTGCATTTCTTTTAGCACTAGTTTTCCTACTTCACTACTTACCAGTGGCACTGTTTCCTTGTGTACCTGTTTCGGAGCCTTTAGCTCTGATGGTTTCTCTGAATGTTGTGTTGTCTCTGTCTATGCCTCAGATTCTACCTTTTTCTCTATATCTTGTGTCGGTTTCTCTGTTTCCCCTGCTACCGGAAGCTCATTAGCCATATCTGACTTGTCAGTTGTATCTTTATCAACTATTATGTTGATCTTTTGGGTATCAACATTTACAGTATATAGGACTTCAGAATTAGGATTGCTATCCTCTGCATCCATACTTTCTGCTGCTAGTTGATCTTCAATAGTTGTAATTTTCACCAGTTGCGGTAGGTTGTCTTTAACTTTTATGCTTAGTGGTGCACCCACTTTGCCTTTCCCCTTGTCTCTATCCTTCTGATATACCTTTATAGGTTTAGGGTTCCTATACTCTTCTTGTTTTTCTTTGTCAACCAGGAATAAGTCCCAACCATCTTCTGTTTCCTCTATGACTTCATTGACTCTTCTTGCCATTAGTGAAATGTGTCGGTGTGCAGTAGAGAATACTGATCGGTTTGCTTGAGCAATCAAATAATCAATTTCCTTGGGAGAGTTTACCGGATATACAGCAAGTAGTTTCTCTATTTTTATTTTCTTATCTAATTCAATCACTGCTTGCCTTCTGGCTTCTAACCTTTTGAACAAATCATCAGGAATTTCATTTGCTACTTCCATAAAAAATTTCTTATACATGTCCATATGCAGTATAACACTATTCTCAACCTGTTCTTTCTCATCAGTAGATAGAGTGTCATAAATTTTCTCTATGTTTTTCAATTTTCCTTCCTCTGTGATTTCATTTAACAATATATCAAGAGGTGCCAAGTCAATGTTTGTTCTTTTCTTTTTCTTTGGTGTCAGCTTTTTCTTGGGTGTGGCCTTTCTAACCGGAGATCTCACTGCTTGTTGCTTTTGCCTTGTCTTTCTAGGTGAAGGAGTGGTTTCTAGTGAGGGATCTCTTTTTCTAACAACTCTTTTAAAATTTGCTGGCATGTCACCTTCTGAAGAAGTACCTACCGATGATAGGTGAGTTTCAAGTTGTGGAGCTGCCAACTCATCTTTTGTTATGCCATTTTTCTTTAGTACATCTTCCTTAATGGCCTTTGCTTGCCTGGATCCTTTTCTCACAAATGCCTCAACCTTCTTTACTCTTTTCTTTGATTTTATTTGGCTTTCTATGGTCTGAGCACTACCAAATACTTCTTCCTTAGGTTCATTGGGGGCTTCCAGAAGTGCTTTAGCATAAGTTTCAACTATGTGATCATCTGTCTCATAGCCCATCTCGGTTACCCAAATTGTCCTTGGGATGACCACTTCCATCCAGATTTCATCTTTCTTAATAATAAAGCATATATCATCTTTGTATTTGTCTACTATTTTCTGGGATAACCTTATTCTTTGCTTCATTTTGGTCTTCAATGCTTGAAAAAAGTCATGAATATTGTTCTCCTTGTTCTCACCCATGGTATTGAATAGTTCTGTCAATTGCTTTCCTATCGGTATGTCATATCCAAGTTCTTTATAACCTATACCAGGAACCTGTTTTGTTATGTGTAGCATTAGGCATACTAACAGATTTCCAAATCTAAAAGTTCCTTTCTTGTCCTTTTTTATTTTTCCAAGGTTGTCAATCAGTTCATCCTTTAACCATTCACAGATGTCAATTTTTGCATTGTCTGTTACCATATCATAAGAACTCTTAATGCATAAACTTGAAACTAAGTTAAGTTTGTTAGCATGAGTGGCCTTGTATCCTAATGTCATACTGATGAATCTCACATTGATATCTTTTACATCATTAACCCTTAGAGATCTCTTATCGAATGATGCACCAGTTAGTTTTGTAACTAGGTCATTTGGAACCTTCTTGATTTTATCTGGTCTCTTACCGGTGGTCGATAACCCTGTGATAGCGTTCATAGCTTCCTTGGTGATCTTATGGATTGCATCTAGCCAGAAAAACTCTCCATGAACTCTTCTTAAAACTATCCTAATCACATCCTTAGGGAATTTAGGAATGCTAAGGATTTCTGTGAATCCTAGGGTTTCAATAACCTTGTGTTCATCTTTAACATTGCTGGTATCATCACATATTATGGTTTTATACATGGTTTTGATTTCCTCATCTCCTAACTCTTCAATGTTGCAGTGGATGTACATTCTAGGGTCTTCAATATATACAACACCTTTAGGGATTTGAGAAAAAGCACCTAAGGTACCATCCTTATTTGCTATCTTGGGGACTAACTAAAATACAAGCCTAGGTCTTTTGATTACTTCAACAACAGTAGGGTTTTCTATGTATTCAATTTCAGAGGTGGATGCCATGATTAAATACCTTTTTCTGTCTTGGGTGGATGATTGCTTAGAGTGTGCTTGCTTCTTGCTCAGAATGCCTTAGCTCGGAATCTTCATGCTCTCTGAAAATTTGAAATCATGGTGAAATGAAATGGAGCCAAAACCTTATTTTTTATAATGTCTTTTCACCATCTACTACATTTATTACATGCCGATTAACATTATCTGCTGGTAATAAGTGATTTTCAACTTCTTATCTCTAACCGAGGGAATAATTAGCACTTGTGTCATTTGATTGCCAAACCCTCAAGGAAATTTTCTTCAATTAGATGAAGAACTTCCTATCAGTGGAGCACTACTCTGTCCTACCGGTGAAGCATCATTCTATCCTACCAGTGAAGCATTGGTTGGTTCTACTGCTGGAGAAGTATTTCCAATATTTAGATCAACTTTTCTAATCCATTGCTTTGAGAATTCTTGCTTAACCTCTTCAACTTTTTCCTTACCTTTCAAGCTAGCACTTTTGTTGTCTACCGGTGTTCCTTTACTTCTATAAAATTTAGCAATATGCCTAATCTTGTTACATGCATAACAAGTTACATTATTCTTCTGAATAGCTTTCCCATAACCTATGCCGGTTTGTGTTCTGCATTGATTTGATAAATGTCCAAATCTTCCACAAACATAACATCTCACATTCATTCTGCAGTTTTCAGAGTTATGACCAACTTTGTTACATTTTGAACATTGACCGGTGGGTGTATTGATATTCTGATAATTCCTAGATCTACATTCATTTTCTCTATGACCATACTTATTGCAGTTAAAGCATTTTCCATTGAATTTATAAGCATTAGGTTGTCTTACCGGTTTGCTATGATCCTGAGTATTTGCAGTACCAGAGCTTTCACCAACTTCAAAGCCAATTCCAGAAGTGTCACCTTTAGGTTTTTGATTCTTCAACAAGGTACTAAGTTCCTCTGAGATTTTCTTGAATTTTTCTTTGTGTTGATTTGCAATTTCCAGTTCTCTTTCCAAGATTTCTTTTTGTCTCATTAGTCCATTTGAGTCATTCTGAGTATGCATCAGATCTATCTTCAACATGTCATTTTCATGGCTAAGTCTTGTGTTCTCATTTGCTGCATCACTTAGTCTTCTGGTCAATTCTTCTTCATTCTTCTTCCTATCCTCAATCTCTTTGCAAAATCTCGTAGTCATATCCTGCATTTCATTTTTTGTTGTCATGATCTCTTGTTTCAACTTGCTTATCATATCATTAAGTGATTCCTTTTCATCATTCTCATTTTGCAATTTTTCACAAAGTTCTCTTCTCTTATTTCTTGCAACAGTAAAATTTTCTTGAAGTGCCTGAATGATATCCTGAGCTGCTCTTAAATCATCTTCTAATTTGATATTTTTCAATTTCTCTACATCAAAGTCTGTAAGAGCTCCTTGAAGTTGCTTCATCAGATTTTCCATCTTTACCGGTGTCAAGATCTTCCTCAAGCTATTAGGCTTCTGAAAATAGAGGACCGGGCTCTGATACCTGTAGCATCCTAAAATTGCGACACTTGCAATTTCGACTGCATTTAGGTCTTCACGATGGCGACGCAACACAGAACCTGAATGGAGACCCCGAAACTCGTCCACAACATCAAAAACTGCATTTTCTTGCACCCTAGCCTGATCCTCCTTTGCACCCTGCTATCCCGGGAGGTGGGACCAGAGTGCCCAGCACCCTGGTCCTTCAGGACTAGGGCGCCCAGCGCCTTGGTCCCCCAGGACCATGGCGCCCAACGCCCTTGTCCCTAGCCCTATTTTGGGCCCGGTCCCCTATGGGGCTTCGGGTCTTTTTGTTTGCAAATTGGAAAATAATATTTCCTGGTCGGCCTAAGGTCGGGAAAATCAGTCTATCAGCCCTAATTAGCAAGTATATAAACTACATTTTCCTCTCCCATTTGGATGGATGGAAAAAAGGTGAAAGCGATATTCAAACATTCAAGCATTCAAGCATTCAAGCATTCCTTCAAGCAATTGATCATTCTAAGTCTCCATTCAAGGCTAAGTGTTGCATTCAAGACAAGGATTCAACCATTGAAGAGAAGATCACATACTACATACTACTTACAACATACAACATACAACAACATCTATACCTTCACATATAAGGATACAAACATCCTTACAACAAGGTAGTAGTACTTGTTTTACATTACAAACATTTACATTTACAGCATTTCTCATTTCTTGGTTAATTCCAAAACTGGGGTTTGACCTAAGGGCAAACCCTTAATCCCTAACCCCCCAATCGTCTTCGCTTTTCTATGTGTAGGTTGCAGGTACGCGGCTGAAATTGAAGATCTAGAATCCTTGTGCAGAGACGAACAGATCCCCCTTCGTTTCGCGGATTTTTCGGAGGACCGTGTGCACGTCGGGCACCATCGTCCCGTCAACTTTTGCTCAAATTTGCAGGACAGTGCCATATCAACATTTTACTACTAATTCCATGTCCATAGCTTCATCCTATATCCCTATCTGAGTTTATAAGCAAATCTTTCTCACTTTCTATGTATTCCTAGCTTAATTCTTCTATCAACATTCTTTACAAAAGAGGGTAGCCTTGCTATCTTAACCCTTGAAACTCATTTAGAATCCAATCTTGCATTGTGTGGGATTGGATCTTGTGGATTTCAACCCCTCTTTTGAATGTAAAGTATCCCCTAAGTGAAAACCGTCAACCCTAGTGACCTCCCTTCTCTCTCCTTGGAGTTGGAAGAGGGGAGAGCAACTAGGGTTTGATTTTTCCGCTTTACATTTTGGTGAACCCGACGTGAACATCCTTTCTGATTATTCATGGTTAGATCTGAAAATTGGATGCCTTGATTACATTTCCATGTTTGATCTTTTGCAAATTTTAGAGGTTAATTGCATAAAAACCCTAAATTTTCTTTTTAGTAATTGAACTTGTGAAATGTTTAATTGTTAATGCTTGTTTCAGATCTGCCCTTCTTTTACAAATTATCAATTCATATTTGTGCTTTAATTTTGAAAATTAAGTGGTTAAGTGTCAAAACCCTAATTTTTGAAACCCTCTTGATTCAACCTTTGTCCGACAATTTCACTGATCAAAACATCTCCAAATCGGCTGTAACTTTGGATTCCGCAACAAAATCATAAAATCTTTCATCCCTGAAAATTTGGAAAAAAGTTGCGAGGATTGTGTGCACTTCGAGCTCCATCGTCCCCGACATTTTTTTCAAAATTTCGGGAGCTAGATCTTACTGTATTTTTCTGCTAAAATCCAGAATTTTGGCTGATTTTATCAATTATAACACTTTCAAAATTAAAGTCAAAGTTGGTCTTGTGATTGCTTGGATTAAGGCTTCTAATCACTCAAAAATCATTGAAATTGAAATTTTGTGTCAAAATTGTGTTCTTACTATCCTAAATTTGAAAAGTGTCTTTGCATTCATTCGAAATTTCAGTGCTTTATTCAAATTCTTGCAATTTGTGACTTTTGAAATTAAGTGTTTAATTACAACAACTTTGATTTCCGCTTTCAAAATTGAATTTTGCGTGAAATTGAGTCAAATTTTAAAATTCGAAACTTGCATTGCTTTTAATATTCCCTCTAAAATCATAAAATTCAAAATTTCAGTTTCCCTCTCTTTTTCAAAATTCAAATTTTGCATTTTTTGACAATCTTGGTAGGGTTCAATTTTGAGATTGCAACTTTAATTTGGCCTATCTACAGATCGTAAAATCACTCAATTTTTTTAGATTCGCTTTAAAATCATCATAACTTTCATCTCTAAAAATTTCGAAGAAAGTTGCGAGGACCGTGTGCACTCCGAGCACCACAGTCCTTGACATTTTTTTCGAAATTTCGGGAGATTGTTATGATTGCATTTAACAGCCTAAATATAGGAGATTGGCTGATTTTACTGAAATTTGCTACCTCTAAAATTCAAAATCTCCTCTTCCTCTCTAGTGCATGAGTTTTACAACAATAAGTCCTACTTACACTATTCCCGTTACACGAAGCCTTAGAATTAAGTCTTTCCAAGGTTTAATTACTGAGGAGATGGAACCTAATTTGAATGGCCTTTTTAACGAGGACATGGGTAATTCCTCTAATCCTCCTAATGATGAAGAAGCTCTCCATGAGGTTTCTATTGAACAACTTTCAAAATTCGATAACCAATTTGACGATTTTCGACAATGGATGTCTCAAGAATACCCTGATAGTCAAGCTCTTCCTTTAATTGAGGGTCTAAAACATATGCTTCAAAGTGATAAGAATGGAATTGATATTTTGCATGGTATTGCACATATTGTGGATTCGAATGTGATGCCTATGAAGAGTTGTGCCGAAACTTTAGGTTATACACAACCTCCCACTCAAGTCAATCATTCTATTCCTCTGACAACTTCTATTGCTAGCATACCTACCTTTACATCAAACATAATGACTACTTCTATACAAGACATTCCTCCTATGATCACCAGTCATGGGGGCAATCCTTCTTCTTCAATTAACCCTCTTCCTTCATTCAATCCGACTTCTTCATTCATTACTTCAATGAGTGTTCCTATTACATCTCCACAAGTGAACATGACGCAAGGGGGCAACTCATTTAACTATTCCATTCCTCCTTGTAGTGTTCCTCCTTTCCAATCATCTCCTATGACTAACTATCATAGTGTCCCACCACCTTACTCTTTACCTTCTTTCAATAACATAACACCTCCATCTCAATCTAACACATCTAATATGAATTCTTCGACTGTAGCGACCATTAACAATCTTGCACAAACTGTCTCTTCTTTACAGCAACAAATTGCCTCTATGAATCAATCTAAGTTTAGTGTGCCCACATTTGATGTTGCGAGCCCACTTTCTCTTGACATTGTTCGAGCTATCCCTCCTAAACATGTTGAAATCCTGCATTTGGAGCTTTATAATGGTAAAGGTGATCCTCTAACACATGTTAAGACTTTTCAAACAATATGTACCGATTTTGCTTATGACCAGAGGTTGCTTGCAAAACTGTTTACTAGAACATTAAGAGATAAAGCCCTACAATGGTATTGCTCATTGCCTTCTTATTCTATTACTTCTTTCGAACAACTTGCAAATGCTTTCATTCAACAATTTCAAAACAATATAAGTCCTAAAGTTACTTTGATTGATTTAATGCATTGTAGACAAGGTGTTAAAGAAAAAGTGACTGATTTCATTGGTAGATATAAGCATTTGTATGCTCAAATTTCTTTTCCAGTGCCTGACAATGATATTCAAAGAATCTTTATTTCTAATTTACAAAAAGATATTCGAGACAAACTTCTATTTTCTGAGTTTACTTCTTTCCAACAGTTGTGTGCAACTCTTCACAATTATCAACTGACTGTGAGTCAAATGGAACAATCACATCCTATGGCTCCGAGTGATAAGGGTGATAGCAGTCAACAACCATTTGGAAAGTTTAAACCGAATAGAGATTCTATCAAATTCAATGAAAACATCATCAACAACAATGTGAATGCAGCATCAGGTGTGCCTCCTATTTCTAAGTTTTTCAAGAAAGAAAGAAAGTTTACTCCTTTGAATGAATCATTGCATAGTATTATGAATAAGTTATTGGAACAAAATGTGCTTACTCTTCCTCTTGTAAGGCAAATTGATCCTGCAAAGATTAATTCACCTTATTTTGATAACAAATCTTTTTGTCAATTTCATCGTCAACCTGGGCATGACACTGAAAAATGTTTTGCTTTAAAGGGTAAAATTCAAGATTTGATTGATAATAATACTATCTCTATTTCTGGAGTGAATGATAAAGGCAACACATTTGTAGCTCCTCCTAACCAAAATCTTCAGATTTTTACTGATCCATTACCTTCTCATACCTCTAATGCGATTGAGACTAATGATTCCTCTCTCTCATCTGATGGTCTTGTGTCTATAACTCCGAATGTGATTAACTTTGTAGAGCAGGAAGAAAACCCTAAAGAACCTTCCATCACATTTGATTCTAGTGAAACTATCAGGGCACCTGATGGTCCTTTATACATAGTTGCAAAAGTCAAGAATACACCTTGTCGTGGGGTGCTTATTGATCCTTCGTGCATGGTTAATATTATTACCGAAGAATTTCTTTTTACTTTGCAATTGAATCAAGTGATATATGACAAAACAGATGTGGTTGTGAAATTATTTGATGCATTTTCTTCTCCTGCAATTGGTTCTATTACATTACCTATTGAGGTCCATAACAAATCCCTTGATGTGAACTTTGCTATTATTCCTTCATCTGAACAATTTCGTGTGAAGCTTGGCTATCCTTGGCTATCTTCCATGAAAGCTATTGCTTCTCCTATTCACAAATGTTTGAAATTTCCCCATAATGGTGAAGTTGTTACTGTCAATCATAGTCTCTTTAAACCAGGTGAAAAAATTTCTAGCATTCCTATTGATTATTTTTAGCCTAAACAATTCCAATCTCTTCCTCTGCGAAGTGATCATCTTTTCAAATCTTATCAAAAGTGGAAAACAGATATGATCCTATCTCTAAGTGAACCTAGAACACCCAAACTTGATATTCCTATCGTTCTTGAGAAGGAAGTTCTTCCTTTGAAAGATAAAACTAATGTCTTTCCTCAAGAAGATTCCCAACCCATCCCTATGGATGTGACTATGTCTATGTCTAATAAACTTTCTAGAAGCAGACCTATACTTCCTCATCATGATGGACTTGGTCTCCTTCCTAAACCAAAAATTCCTCCTTTATATGGAGCAGTTCCTCCTCCTTCCTTTTATAGAGAGAAGAGAGCTTCCTCTTCTCCTATTATCCAACCTAAGAGACCACAACCTAAACACCCAAGTGATAAGGATGAGAACATTCCTCCTCCTCAATCTTCTCAACTTCCTACTAAGACTAGACGAAATCATTCTGCACGTGAACACCGACAGAAGCGTCGTTTTAGAGCTCAGGCAGCTGCTTCTCAAACTTTGCTATCCCCAAAAATACCTTCAACAAGCATTATTCCATTCTCTCCAAAATCTCCAAAACATAAGATGCATGATGGTCTTGATCCTGTGCGAGTTAAAGATCCTATTTTTATAAATCTTGATGATGATTTAGATGAAAATGTTATTCATGATGAAAATGTTACTCCTCTCACTTCTGACAGTGAATATGAACTTGTTGATATTGATAACCATTTATCTAACAAATTTTCTAAAGCACTTATCCTAGCTCCTAGACAAGAACAACGTGGCTTGGAACATGAACATAGCCCTTGTTTGGATCTTGTGATAGCTCCATCCGCTGTGTTGGATGTTCCTCCTCTAGCGTGTTCCCTGCCTTCCCGAAACATTGATCAGCAAGATCGGGGGGTAGATGACGTGCTAGACTAGTTTCATTAACATAGCAGATTCTCTCCTCCTCTCTTTTGTTACTTCTTCTATGTGTTATTATCATTCTTCTATTTGTTGTCCTTAGTGTTGTCTACTTGAGGACGATGCAAAGCATTGAGATCTCTTTTGGTCTCTCTCATGTTGACTCAAAAGACAAATGTGTTCCCTTCTTCTAGGTGACCTTCCTTGATTGGGGAATGAAGAACAATTATGCATACATACATATGATATACATGAATTATCATACAGCATACTGACCCCGAGGAAAGCGAAGTCACCTCGTGCTTTGTGTTTTGTGTCTATTATCCTTGGGTTTATCTCACACTTGGGGGCTAAATCTTTGTGATAACATGCTCCTTTCCCTTCTCATTTCTTATGTGTATCACTACATTAAAGCAATCACCCCTGTTGAGGCGTGTGTGATCACTTTAACGTAGGTGGGCATACAACCTGTCTATCTCTTCAAGATACTTGAAAATTTCTTGACGAACTTAGCTCTGCCTTGAAAATTTTTGGTATTTCTCTTGCATGACTCATAGTGAGGGAACCTTACTACTAACACTCATGGTTCTCCCTCATGATCTTCCCTTTTACTTTGTCAATCGAAGTCATAAGATCCTTAGTCCACTGGGGGCTTGGTGTGTCTTGCCTCCTTGACGTGGTGAAAGTCTTTCAATGTTGTTTCCTTGTACTTTACCGGAAGTATGAGCGTACGCTTATACTCCCGCTAAAGTGGGGGCTAAATGTAGCGTCCTAAAATTGCAACACTTGCAATTTTGACTACATTTAG
The DNA here is from genome assembly GCF_030272615.1 of Cryptomeria japonica. Taxonomy (NCBI): domain Eukaryota; kingdom Viridiplantae; phylum Streptophyta; class Pinopsida; order Cupressales; family Cupressaceae; genus Cryptomeria; species Cryptomeria japonica. Next base: position 189,835,225 of record NC_081409.1, read on the forward strand.
GTCTTCACAATGGCGACGCAACATGGAACCTGAATGGAGACCCCGAAACTCATCCGCGACATCAAAAACTGCATTTTCTTGCACCCTGGCCTGATCCTCCTTTGCACCCTGCTGTCCCGGGAGGTGGGACCAGAGCGCCCAGTGCCCTGGTCCTTCAGGCCCTGGTCCCCCAGGACCATGGTGCCCAGCACCCTGGTCCCTAGCCCTATTTTGGGCCCGGTCCCCTATGGGGCTTTGGGTCTTTTTGTTTGCAAATTGGAAAATAACATTTCCTAGTCGGCCTAAGGTCGGGAAAATCAGTCTATCAGCCCTAATTAGCAAGTATATAAACTACATTTTCCTCTCCCATTTGGATGGATGGAAAAAAGGTGAAAGCGATATTCAAACATTCAAGCATTCAAGCATTCAAGCATTCCTTCAAGCAATTGATCATTCTAAGTCTCCATTCAAGGCTAAGTGTTGCATTCAAGACAAGGATTCAACCATTGAAGAGGAGATCACATACTACATACTACGTACAACATTCAACATACAACAACATCTATACCTTCGTATATAAGGATACAAACATCCTTACAACAAGGTACTAGTACTTGTTTTACATTACAAACATTTACATTTACAACATTTTTCATTTCTTGGTTAATTCCAAAACCGGGGTTTGATCTAAGGGCAAACCCCTAATCCCTAACCCCCCAATCATCTTCACTTTTCTGTGTGTAGGTTGCAGGTACGCGGCTGAAATTGAAGATCTGGAATCCTTGTGCAGAGACGAACAGATCCCCCTTCATTTCACGGATTTTTCGGAGGACCGTGTGCACGTCAGGCGCCATCGTCCCGTCAACTTTTGCTCAAATTTGCAGGACAGTGCCGTATCGACATTTTACTACTAATTCCAGGTCCGCAGCTTCATCCTATATCCCTATCTGAGTTTATAAGCAAATCTTTCTCACTTTCTATGTATTCCTAGCTTAATTCTTCTATCAACATTCTTTACAAAAGAGGGTAGCCTTGCTGTCTTAACCCTTGAAACTCATTTAGAATCCAATCTTGCATTGTGTGGGATTGGATCTTGTGGGTTTCAACCCCTCTTTTGAATGTAAAGTCTCCTCTAAGTGAAAACTGTCAACCCTAGTGACCTCCCTTCTCTCTCCTTGGAGTTGGAAGAGGGGAGAGCAACTAGGGTTCGATTTTTCCGCTTTACAATACCAATTGTTAGGGGTCCGACAGATACTAAGATGGGGGGATGAATCAGTATCTAACCGGTAATAAGTATTTCTTAAGTTAAAACATGCAGAACATAATATAACAGTGTACCAGTATGCAAGAAATAAAGCAATAAACAGAATCAAGAATATCCACATGAAAAGTACACCATAACACAAGATGTTTAATGAGGAAAACCGATGTGGGAAAAACCTCGGTGGGATTTGTGACCCACAATATTCACTCACTGGCCAATAAGAGAATATTACTTACAATAGGGGCTTGCACATGTAGGAAGGCCAACTGCCTAGAGCTCACTGCTCAATGGGAAGTCACACTGACTTACAATAAGGATTATACTAATCCAATGAATTGTATTGCTTTACAATAGCATCTTTAATGCAAGATTTTGTACCGGTTCTTGCTTTTTTCTTTACATATACCCTTGACCTATAATTCACACAGTAGGTGTGCCTATTAATTTTCTTTTATGCCCTTTCATCACTTCTCCAAATGTCTACAATGATCTCCTTTATATACAAGAGTCATTTTACAATTTTCCAAGTCGGCTTACAATAATAAACAAAATATTACATAACAAAAATCTTGTTGGCCTCTATGTCGGTATACATGTTTTCTTCTATGTCAGTGCCAGTGTAGAGTGATTTGTTGATGCCGATGCACTGTCTTGCCTATGTAATGCTTTGTCGGTATGATGTTTTGCCAATGTCATAGGATTGCAAGGTTGCCTATGTAATGCTTTGCCAGTATGATGTCTTGCCAGTGCCATAGGATTGCAAGGTTGGCATCAATGACAAAACCTTCAATCACATACAATGTCTCATTGGAGTGTCCATATGCGAATAGTCTCCACGTTTTGTAAATGTGCTCTAGATTAAAATATTCACTTGTTAACTTCTTGAGGTCAATCAATTCTTCAAATCCCCAATCCAACTCGAACGTGGTGTCAATAACCTCCTTTGTGATTGCAAGAATTGGCTCACCCATCTAGTTATGTATGGTCCTAGTTTTAGGGTCATAATATTTTGCCAATGCCTTCATGAGCTCCACACTCACAAATACATTAGCCATAGCTAACCTTCCTAAGTTCAATTGCCATAAATTGTTGATAGGCTAAGGGGCAAATCTTTTGTTGTACCCATATATGAATAATTCATACCCTCTCAACTCTGTCCATATGTCTCCAAGATCCTCAAACCGGTCCTCCAGGCCTTCCTCATCATCTCTAATCTTCTTGGACCTCAAACTAGATGATGGGCACTAGTCAATCAGGTCCTGGGCCAAAGAATGCCCTTACCTTTTCTATCTTTTAGGTTTTTCTTCTGTAGCAATAGGTTCTTTTCCCTTTCTAGTCTTATTGGTTTTAGATGATGATTCCATTTGAATTTTGAAAAAGAGGTCTGTGTGCAAACAACTTACTTGGAATTACTGAGCTTTATCTATGAATTCGCCCAATTCCTGCTTTCAGTTCGTCGCCTATAAATTCCTTAATGTTGTGCCCTTTGATGGTTGATCCACTACTAATGGCATATTTAATCAGTTAGTAATGGCACTTTGGACAACGGCCACTCAAGCACACGTTTGAATTTAATGGCGATGTGACCTTCCCTGGGATTTGTTTATGATTTTCGTGACAATCGATAATCATTTCGATGAGGATATGTCTTTCGATCATTTGTTTCTTTAGTCCATCGATCTCTTTGTTTCTATTGACAATACTTTTGTTTCGAATATTACTTCAATCAAGTATTTTTTCCCTTCATCAAAATACTGTATTCAGTTAGTATGGTTGTCTCCTCATCGAAACATATCTGATATCCATTGGGTCTTATGTTGAAGAAACCTTGGTCTTCGGTGTCCTCCTTTATTTTTCCATCAAAATACTTCTTTCATTGATATCACTATGCCCCATCGATGAATGAGTCTATTATCTCACTGAAGCTTTTCTTTATTTTCCCTTATCGTTCTTCACCGATAAAGTTACATCGGCAAAACCACGCATATCGAAAATATGCCTTTTAACCTCCTCGAAACCTATATCCTCATCGATATCTTTTATCAATGTAGCTTCCTTTTGTCTAATCGATATTATTCTTTCGATGAAAATTCTCCTTTCTGTGAGTCCTTTTTATGTTGCACCGATAGTATTATTTCCTTGAGAAATTTTCCCATCGATGAAGACCCTCTCTGCTTTCTTTGATATCTTTTGTCGATGAAGTTTAACCTCCTTGAAACCTATATTCTCATTGATATCTTTTATCGATGTAGCTTATTTTTATCTGATCGATATTATTCTTTCGATGAAAATGCTCCTTTTGGTGGGTCCTTTTTATGTTGCACCAATAGTATTATTTCCTCGAGAACTTTTCCCGTCGATGAAGACCCTCTATGCTTTCTTCGATATCTTTTGTCGATGAAGTTATTATCTTCGGTGAGTCCTTTCTGTGTTTCCTTCCTTTGATGGCTCTTTTATATCGATGATAATTATTATTTTTTTATAAAAATGATCATCGTCCGAATTATGATGAATACCAAGCTTTCAACCAACGACTTCTTTGACCGTTGGTAGAGTCCATTGGATTGTCAAATTTCCGATGGGCATGGTATCGTCGACCAATCTGATGCCGAGTTTTCGACGGTGGATTTTGTCAACACTCTGACAAAAATTCGTTGAAAATCCGAAAAAGGGCCGTCGAAAATCAGCTCCAAATGTACTAGTGTCTAAGATGGATTTCTCTTCAAGGGGAATCAATTATGCATTCCTCAATGTTCTATGAGGAAAAATATCATTAGAGAGAAACACAATTACAGTCTTGGAGGTCATTTTGGTTTGGACAAAACCTTAGAGCAGGTATCAAGGTTTTATTTTTGGCCCAAGATGTAGGTAGAGGTAAGAAGATTTGTGGACCATTGTCCTATTTGTCAAATGGAAAAATGTGTTTCAACCAATGTTGGTTTGTATCAGCCTTTACCGATTCCTACTAGACCTTGGGAAAGCCTTAGTATTGATTTTGTGCTTGGATTTCCCAAAAATACTAGGGGGTTTGATAGTGTCTTTGTAATTGTTGATAGGATAAACAAGATGACTCATTTGTGTCATGTAAATGGACAAAAGATGCATCTCATATTGCAATTATTTTTTTCAAAGAAGTTGTAAGGATACATGGATTACCTCTCAATATTGTCACTGATAGAGACTCCAAGTTTGTTGGTCATTTTTGGAGGACTCTCTGGAAGAAATTAAGTACCAATCTATCATTTTCATCAGCATACCACCCTTAGATTGATGGAAAAAATGACGTGGTTAATAGATCCCTTCGCAATCTCCTTAGATTACTTACCAAGAAGCATATACAAAGTTGTGATTTAGTGATTAAACAAGTTGAATGTCCATACAATGATTCAGTCAATAGGAGAATAGGGAGAAGTCCATTTGAGGTTGTTAATGGCCTACATCCTAGAGGGATACTTGAACTCAGAGATCTTGGAGGCATAGACAAAAGGAGTGCCCAAGGAGAAGATTTTGTTGTCACCATGAAGGAGATTCGTGCACAAGTTAAGGCTTCACTTCAACAAAGTACTAATAAATATAAACTCGGAGCAGATGTTAAGAGGAGAGATGTTCATTTCAAAGTAGGGGATTTGTTGATGGTTTACCTAAGGAAAGAAAGGTTACCTAAAGGCCTATTGGTATTTTGGTATGGTTTTGTCATTGATGTCAACACTTACTTTGAAGATCTAGCAACATTCACCAACAAGCAAGTAAACTGTGCAACAGTTACTGGTATATGGTTCACCGGTACCTGGAAGGATATGGAAGACACTTGGTAATGTCAAAGACATCGTGTGGACACTTTGTTTTAAAGAATTAATCATTGGTATATTCATATTTGCATATTTGCTTTTACCAGCAAATAGGTCCAGGTTATCTAGGGTTACACCGGCAGGTTTATCTTTTCTAGATCAGCATGGCACGATATGGAGATGATTTATTATTGTTGTAAATGCATTAAGCTGACATGTTTAATTGGTTATTGCATCGGATATTATATTGTTTGTAAAATGTTTTTATTGTAATATCTTGTAGAGCTGACCTACTAAAATTGGTCTTAGGGTATGGTATAAATGTAAGATCTTATTTGTAAGATCAAGTGTGGAATGCGAAAATAATTAAGTGAAGGTATATGCGAGATCAAGCAGGGATATACACGAAGACATCATTTGAAGGTGAAGTTAGGTTTTTGTAAAAGATAACAGCATTACACCGATACTAAATCCAGCATATGAAGATGCTATTTTGTGTAGTACATTCTTATTCGATTTAAGCATCCAACTGTAGTCAGTGTGACTCCCATTTTGTGATTGAGCAGTGAGCTCTAGGCTGTTGGCCTTTCTGCATGTGTAGACCCCATTTATGTACACTTACTATCTGCAGTAGTATCATCTGATTATAGGTAAGGTTTCCCACCATGTTTTTTTCCCTTATAGGGTTTCCACATACAAATATTGGTGTCATGTGTTGTGGATGACTTTATGTTTATGTTTCATGCATTAATCCTTACCAGTATAGCAATTTGTTGTTAACACTGTCTACCGGCATACTTAACTAGTTTACCGATATTAAGTATTAAGTTGGCTAATAAGTTTTTGGTTTGAATTTATAATACAACTGATTCACTCCCCCTCTCAATTATCTTTGGGAGCTAACAATTGGTATCAAAGCCTAGTCCTCTTTTACAGAAGTTAAACAACATGAGGAGATCCAATGTCTATTAATTATTTCAGGAAGGACAGTCCTAAACTTGATGGAACCAACTATGGAATATGGAAGATCATAATGGAGACACATCTAAATTGCATTGGTAAAGACATCTGGGAAGTTACTAAGAATGGTTATACTACTGCAGTAGCTGGATAGACTGCTCCAACTACCTTAGCTAAAGATGAAGAGAATGATTGCAAAGCAAGAGAAGCACTTTTGAGCACATTATCAAATCAATAAATCATGGGATTATCAGATAGGTCTACTACTAAAGCTATTTGGGATCACTTGGAAACACTGAATGAAGGAGATTCCACTGTCAAAATTGCAAAACTTGAAAGCTTCCGAGTCAGGTATGAACATCTGAAAATGGAAGAAGATGAAAGGATTTTTACTTTTATGGAAAGAGTAAATGAAATTATTTTGGGTATTAAATGTTGTGGAGGAACCTTGAGTGAGGATGAAATTGTTTTAGAAATCTTAAGAGGTTTGCCACCGGCATATAAGATGAAGGTTATTGCTATTAATGAGTTAATAACAATGCCTAATACATCAGTAACTAGGGATACATTGATTGGAAAACTTTCAGCCTTTGAAATTGAGGAATTTGGTCTTGTTGCTATTATAAAAACTGATTTGGCCTTTAAAGCATCAACATCATCTGCTCCATCATTTGACTAATCAGATTGGAGAGCCTTTTATGCAAGGGAACTTGAAGAATCCAAAAAGGAGAATGAAGAGCTTGAAGAACTTGAAGCACTATTTGCAAGGAAAATGCCAAAAGGTCCAATTGGAGGTAAGTATAAAGGTAAAGCACCCTTTAAATGTTTTAACTGCAATAAGATTGGTAATATGGCTTCAAGATGCCCTGATAGACATGCTAGACTAAGAGAAGAAGCTAGATGAACATACAAGCCTAATCCTGAATATCAGAGATATAGATTTAAGAAGAACAAAAATAAATCTTGTTACATTGCTGATGAAGGTGTGACTGATGATTCTGATGAGGATCCAATAGACAACGGATGGGTTTTTGTTGCTATAACAGAAGCTAAACCGGCACCTACTTCTCAACTGGTAGAACAAGCCCTAGTAGCTAAAGTTGAAACAAAGGATGAATGGATTATTGACTCAGGATGCTCACATCATATGACTGGAGACAAAGGTAAGCTCTTGAACTTTCAAGCATACAATGGAGGTTTAGTAAGATTTGGACAGGACAAAGCTTGTTCAATCAAAGGTAAAGGTTCAATATCTCTTGATGGTAAGCATAACACTGACAATGTTTACTATGTTGAAGGATTAAAGCATAATCTTTTAAGTGTTGGTCAATTAGTTGAGAAGGGATTTCAATTACAATTTAAAAATGGAAAATGCAAAATCATGAATAGAACTGGTTCAGACTAGAGGCAATATCTTTCATTTGAATAACAGTGAAAAGGCATGCTTAATTGCACATATAGATGAAAGGTGGTTATGGCATAAGAGACTATGTCATGTAAACTTTGATTGCATGGCAAAAATCAGTACTTCTAAGGTAGTTAGAGATCTACCTAAAATTGTGAAACCTTAGAACACAATTTGTAAGGAATGTCAATTTGGAAAACAAGTTAGAGCTAGTTCCAAAAGTATTCCAAAAATATCCAATAATGCTCTTGATTTAATTCATACTGATTTATGTTGTCCAGCTAGAACTAGAAGCTTACAAGGTGATAGATATTTCATGCTAATTATTGATGATTATTCTAGAATGTGTTGGGTTACTTTTCTCAGAGAGAAATCGGAAGCACATGGAAAGTTCAAACTATTCAAAGCAATGGTTGAAAATGAAATCGGTAAGAAAATCAAATGTTTAAGATCAGATCAAAGAGGAGAATTCACATCTAAGGACTTTAATACATTCTGTGAAGTAAATGGAATCAGAAGACAGTTATCAACACATCGGACACCACAGCAGAATGGAGTTGTTGAAAGGAAAAATAGAACTATCTTGGATGTAGCTAGAAGTATGTTATCAGAAGCATATCTACCACATGTGTATTGGAGAGAGGTAGTTAGCACTGATGTCTATACATTCAACAAAGTTCACATCAAAGGTGAAACCGATAAGACCCCTCATGAACTATGGTTTAGTAATACTCCTACTCTTAAGTATTTCAGAATCTTTGGAAGTAAATGTTATATTAGAAGAGATGAGTATATTGGCAAATTTCATCCTAGAAGTGATGAAGGAATATTTCTTGGTTATTCATCTAAGAGCAAGGCATATAGATGTTTTAATAAAAGATTGCAGAAAATTGTTGAGAGTACAAATGTAAAGATTGATGAACAATTCAGAGGAACTTCAAGGTATATAGACTCTGAACCAGCAACAAAAATTGTGACAAATGAACCTATACTAAATCCACTGGTACAGAATGAAGATCTAGTTACCCCGGTATCATCAGAAGATTCCACAATAATTGAAGAACAACAGCAAACTAAGACACCCCGGTATGTAAGATTGAATTATTCTGAAGATCAGATAATTGGAAACAAATTTAAAGGAGTTATGACAAGAGGAAGATTGGCAAATGAAGAGGCATGTCTTATTTCTCAAATTGAACCATCATCTATCAATGAGGCATGTGAAGATAAATTTTGGATTAAAGCTATGGAAGAAGAATTAGGACAAATTGAGAAAAATAATACTTGGACATTAGTTCCCCAGCCTAAAGATAAAAATGTAATTGGAACTAAATGGGTATTTAGAAACAAACTTAATGAAGATGGTAAGGTTGTCAGAAATAAAGCAAGACTAGTGTGTAAGGGATATTCTCAGAAAGAAGGAGTTGATTACAATGAAACCTTTGCACTAGTAGCCAGAATTGAGGCAGTTAGATTATACTTGGCTTTTGTAGCTCACAAGGACTACAAAGTTTATCAAATGGATATTAAATGTGCATTTTTGAATGGAGATCTTGAAGAAGAAGTATATATTGAACAACCTGGTGGATTTTCTTTAACAGATGACAATGATATGGTTTGCAGGTTAAGAAAAGCTTTGTATGGATTGAAACAAGCCCCAAGAGCTTGGTATGCAAGGTTGGATAAGTATCTTTTGAAGATTGGCTTTACTAAAGGAAATGTAGATAGCAATTTATATTACAAAATAACTAATGATGACATCTTAATTATTGAAGTATTTATTGATGATATAATCTTTGGAGGAGAAGATGGATTATGCAAGGAATTTTCTCTTGAAATGCAGCAAGAATTTGAAATGTCTATGATTGGAGAAATAAAATTCTTTTTAGGTTTGCAGATTTCTCAGACTGATAAAAGTATATTTTTGAGTCAATCCAAACACTTGAAAGAATTACTAAAGAAATTTGGGATGGAGAACTCTAAACCGGTAAGCACACCTATGACTACAAATGACAAATTATCTCAAAGGGATGAATCTACACCTGTTAATCCAACTAGATACAAATCTATGATAGAAGGTTTACTATATTTGACACAAACAAGGTCTGATATTATGAATGCAATATGTATTATTTCTAGATTTTAGAGTAATCCTAGGGAAAATCATGAATCAGTAGTAAAAAGGATTTTTCGGTACCTACAAGGCATAACAAATCTTGGATTATGATATCCTAAAGATGAAAATTTTGATCTATGTGCATACACATATGCAAATTGGGCAGGAGATGTAGATGATAGAAAGAGCACCACTGGAGGAGCATTCTTTCTTGGAAAGAGATTAGTTTCTTGGTTAAGTAAGAAATAGAGTTGTACATCTTTATCAACAATAGAACCAGAATATGTTGCAGCAACAACTAACTGTACACAGGTATTATGGCTTAAGCAAATGTTGAAAGATATAAAGGTAAAATGCAAGGAACCCATTACTATATATTGTGATAACACTGTAGCAATTGATATATCTAAGAATCTGGTATTACATTCTAAAATAAAACATGTTTCTATCAAATTGAATTTTCTAAGGGAAAAAGTTGAAGAAAAGGAGATAAAACTGGTTTATGTGAATACTAAAGAACAACTTGCAAATATTTTCACAAAACCTTTGCCTAAGGAGACTTTTGAATATCTCAGAGATCAGCTTGGAGTCATACCACCACCGGTAGAGACTTAGACAGTTGATGATTGTCATCAACCGACATAATTAAAAAGAAAAATCTTTTACTCTGGTATTTGATGAGGAAGCTACTTCTCAGGGGGAGTAGTTGGTATATTGAATTGGTTGGTATTTTGTATGAACTTGACTTTTTGTGACTTTGGCATTTGATGTCAAAGGGCGAGAGATATCTATGGAAAAACACATTATCTTTTTGGGGAGATATTTTGAAAAACATATTTAAGGAGAAATTGGCATGAGAGATTGGTATTAAATCTTTGGATAAACACATGTTACTCCCAAGGGGAGAAATGGAGATTGTTGGTTTTTGTATTTGGCATTTCTATTTTGGCACTTTGATGGTTTTTCCATCTTCTATTGCCATCAATGCCAAAGTGGGAGATTGTTGGTATTTTGGTATGGTTTTGTCATTGATATCAACACCTATTTTGAAGATCTAGCAACATTCACCGGCAAGCAAGTAAACTATGCAACAGTTACTGGTATATGGTTCACCGGCAGGATATATTGTTCACCGGTACCTGGAATGATATGGAAGAGACTTGGTAATGTCGAAGACATCATGTGGACACTTTGTTTTAAAGAATTAATCATTGGTATATTCATATTTGCATATTTGCTTTTACCGACAAATAAGTCCAAGTTATCTAGGGTTACACTGGTAGGTTTATCTTTTCTAGATCAGCATGGCACGCTATGGAGATGATTTATTATTGTTGTAAATGCATTAAGCCGACATGTTTAATCGGTTATTACATCAAATATTATATTGTTTGTAAAATGTTTTTATTGTAATATCTTGTAGAGACAACCTACTAAAATTGGTCTTAGGGTATGGTATAAATGTAAGATCTTATTTGTAAGATCAAGTGTGGAATGCGAAAAGAATTAAGTGAAGGTATATGTGAGATCAAGAAGGGATATACATGAAGACATCATTTGAAGGTGAAGTTAGGTTTTTGTAAAAGCATATCAACATTACACCGATACTGAATCTAGCATATGAAGATGCTATTTTGTGTAGTACATTCTTATTGGATTTAACCATCCAATTGTAGTCAGTGTGACTCCCATTTTGTGATTGAGTGGTGAGCTCTAGGCTGTTGGCCTTTCTGCATGTGCAGACCCCATTTATGTACACTTACTATCTGTAGTAGTATCATCTGATTGTGGGTAAGGTTTTCCACTGTGGTTTTTCCCCTTATAGGGTTTCCACATACAAATTTTGATGTCATGTGTTGTGGATGACTTTATGTTTATGTTTCATGCATTAATCCTTACTGATATAGCAATTTGTTGTTAACATTATCTACTGGCATACATAACTAGTTTGCCAGTATTAAGCATTAAGTTGGTTAATAATTTTTTGGTTTGAATTTATTAGACAACTGATTCACCCCCCCCTCTTAGTTGTCTCCGGGACCTAACAAGGCCAACCTTCTAAACTGCTCATGAAGAAGATAGGTCATCTTCAGGTGGTTCATAAATTTGGAAACAATGCATATGAAGTTAAACTTCTAGCAGACTTTGGAATATCTCCCATCTTCAATGTATGTGATTTGACAGCCTTGAAAGGATCCTTGCTAGATGCAACACTTGATTCATCTCTTGAGGAAGAGGATGTAGAATGGATGAAGGATCTACCGCCTAGAAAGCCATTTGAATTGGAGTGAATTCTTGACTCCAAGGTGATCAAACAAACAAGGAAAGGTGTGCACAAAGACTATCTGGTCAAACGGAAGGTGCTTCCTAAGAGTGAAGCTACTTGGATGAGTGAAAGTGATATCATCAAGCATGAAACCACAATCAACCAATTGGCGACTCAAAGAACTTGAGTTTTCTTGTCTAGGGGAGTATAGTGCAGGAGCACTAGAACATGTGTCTACTTCATTTTGACATTTTTCTACATCATTTTAATTCATGGTTATGTTAGGAATAGAATATGCAATGTGTGTATTTGAAGGCCTATTGATTAGTTCTAGACAGTGTAATAAGCCTTGAGGCTCCAAGCTATGTCAACTTGGTCAAAGGCGTTGTATGTGCATTTTATATGTACTTTTGATGTTTAGGGATCTACAATGTGAGGTATGTTCATTCTTTGCCTTTGGTGTGAAGGCAAGACCAAATTATAGAAAGATGACAAAAGTTGCAAAGTTGCATTATTGTCTTAAGCAACTTTTCTTTCAAGATTTTGAAATGTGGCTATTCCAATGGTTAGTTGGTTGATTGTGATGAATAATGATGAATAGTAAATACCCAATAGGTACTAAGAGGGGGGGGTGAATCAGTACACACAAAAATTTCTCCCACAACTTAAACTGTAAAGACTGCACTAACTGGCAAACAACATCATCAACCTAAATCAAGACAATACCAGTAAAACCCAATAAGACTGTAAAAGACATAAACCGGTAACACTTAGAACTTCTCAAAACCTAATATCTCATTTCAACTTCACCCATATGCTTAAGCAAGTAATACATCAGAAATATAATGAACATTAGATCAGCATGCTTTACCGCTTAACAGAAAATGCTAAATCATCACATGAAAAAGCATCACACATAACACACTAATTTTTCATGTGGAAACCCAACTGGGAAAAACCACAGTGGGGATGAATACCCACAAGTTGTTCTTGAACTCTTCTGAAGTCAGCTTTGTTAGGAGCCTAGTCTAGTTAAAGACTTTACATCAGGTTCTGCTAGGAACCAATCCTGCTAGGAATCACCCAGTTAAGGTATGGCTAAATACCCGGTTAGAGGTTAAAACCCTATCAAAGGTTACCTTGCAAGAGGATTTGAAGAACTTAATGATTTTGAGTCACCCTATTAAAGGATTTACAAAAATCTTGTTAAAGCTACCCAGTAAAGGGATTTTCCTAGTGCTGATATGGTTAGAAGTCAATAGGTAATACACTGATCTGATAAAAGCACTGAATGCCAAGGTAGATCCACTTCAGTTCCTTTACATTTGAAATCATACTCTACAGATCTCTAATGACTTCTCTGGTCTGGCAAGAATCACTTTACATACATTCATTTTCCAACAATCTCAAATGAAAATCATCATCGACCTTATAAACAACAATTAGGTCTGTGGCAAAAACCTAAAACCCTAAGCATTTAGGTAAACAATGTAGTCGTTCCAATCCTGACTGTTTAAACACATTACATAGGGTAAAACAATGTTTGAACAAATCTTAAGACATTTTGCATCGTCCATTCTTCACTGCTTTTGGAAGCTGATAACTCATCACGTGCTCTCCACCGTTTACTAAGACTTTGCACATTCTCAAGGTAGATAGAATCAATCTTCTTATGAAAGATCCTCAAGGAAATTATTCATGTGCATAAGGATGACATGGCAACGCAATCTGATCTTCATTTCAATGCTAACTCATCATAGGATGTCATCGGTCGAATCACGCAGACTTGAAATGCATCAGCCGGAAACCCTGAAGCTGAGATTACCAACCAGTAGTCATATCAAGTGAAACCCTGATGCAAGCTTTGCATATACTGGTTCACTTGTTGATTTACCAACATACCAGTTCACACTTCAGTATATTGACATCAATGACAACATACATTATTATCATGTCATCAAACTCTGCACATATGCCAACAATCTCCCCCTTTGGCATTGATGGAAATACATAAAGATATCTCTTCATCTTCTTCCATAGTATATGTCTTCAATACTGTAGATATCTTCTCTACTTCACATCTTCTCCCCCTTTGACAACAATGCCAAAGTGGAGGCACAAGCTTCCATGTTCCACTATGTTGCTCCCCCTGAGGAGTAGCATCCTTCAACACATCAATCCTAAAAATATTTGACAATGCAATACCTGACTGACATGGAGCACATACCTTTAGTTTACCTCTTGAATTGGTAGCACCCCTAATTCACCTCTTAAATAGGTAAATGTAACATTCGGTAGAGGCTTGGTGAATATGTCTGCTAACTGCTCCTTACTGGAAACATGTTCCAATACAACCTCTTTGTTTTGAACTTTCTCCCTTGAGAAATGATACTTGAGCTTGAAGTTCTTGGTTCTAGCATGCAATACCAGATTCTTGGAAATATTAATTGCACTTGTGTTATCACAAAATATACTCACCGGTTCCGATACAGGGACTTTGAAACCACTTAATACATGCTTCATCCAAATTGTCTTAGTATAGTTCATAAATGCTGCTACATATTCTGCTTCTTGCTCATCCATGAGACTAGTCTACCACCGAGAAAGAATGCACCATCAGTTGTGCTCTTCTGGTCATCCACATTACCAGCCCAATCAGTATCTTTAAATACTTTTGAGATTGAAATCATTATTGTATGGATACCATAAACCATAATCTATAGTTCCCTTTAGATATCTAAGAATCCACTTGACTGCTACCAAGTGGGATTCTCTTGGAATTTTCTAAAAACGTGCAACAGTGCCCACTGCATGTGCAATGTTCGGTCTATTGTGTACTACATAGTACAACATACCAATCATTGACTGGTATTCCTTCTCATTTACCAATGCTGAATCATTTTCTTTTGACAATTTACAACCAGTCATCATCGGTTTACCAATCGGTTTGCAGTCTTCCACGCCAAAGGTTTTCAACACCTCTTTGACATACTTGGATTGATTGATAAAGATGCCATCTTTTATTTGTTGAATCTGTAGTCCAATGAAGAAATTAATCTCTCCGATTAGTGATGTCTCTAATTCCTTCTTCATTTCATCTGCAAACGCATGGCTCATCTTGTCATCTCCACGAAAAATTATGTCATCGACAAACACTTCATTGATCAGAATTTGATCTCCTTTTGACTTTAGATAGATATTGTTATCTTCACTTGTTCTTTCAAATCCAATCATCACAAGATGAGAGTGTAAATGCTCATACCATGCTCTAGGTGCTTTCTTCAATCCATACAAGGCTTTATGTAGCCTACACACCATATTAGTGTCTTCTGATAGGGCAAACCCACATGGTTTCTCTATATATACTTCTTCTTCAAGTATTCCATTCAGGAATGCAGATTTTACATCCATCTGATACACTTTGAATCCCTTGAAGGTTGCGTATGCAAGTAGCATTTGAACTCCTTCCAATACAGCAACTGGAGCAAAGTTTTCTCCATAGTCTTCTCCTTCTTCTTGAGAATATCCCTTACATACCAATCTTGCTTTGTTTCTTACCACTATGCCATCTTCATTCAACTTGTTTCTAAAAACCCATTTGGTGTCAATAACATTTTTTTTCTCAGGTCTAGGTACCAAAGACCATATACCATTCTTTTCTATCTGGTCAAGTTCTTCTTCCATAGCCTTAATCTAGTCTTCATCTTTGTGTGCCTCTTTAAATGTTTTAGGCTCAAATTCAGAAATCATGCAAGAGTTCTCTCTGACCTTTCTTCTTGTAAGTATTCCTGCATCCTTATCCCCTATGATTTTATTTGGATCATGATGCAGCTTTACATACCTAGGAATGATCTTAGCTGATTCCTCTTGCTTTTCCTCTTCATCCTCATCTTCATCTTCATCTACCACAACATCTACTAGTGTAGGAGTATTGTTTCTTGTACTTAGTTGTTTTGCAACCAGTTCCCAGAAGGTTACACCCGATTCATCTACTACTCACTCACTGTCAGTTTCCTCAGGTTTCTCAGAGGTTTCATCAACTCTAACATTGATACTTTCAATAATTTTCTGAGTCCTATTGTTAAAACACTTGAGAGCTTTGCTCTTGGTGGAATACCCTAGGAATATTCCCTCATCACATTCTGCATCAAACTTTCTATGGTGTTCACTTCTCTTGATGTAACACTTGCTACCAAATACTCTAAAGTAGCTTACTGATGGAGTCTTACTAGTTCAATACTCATAAGGAGTTTTATCCTTACCTTTCTTGATGAGTACTTGGTTTATAGTGTGGATTGCAGTGCTCACCGCTTCTCTCCAAAAAGTGTGAGCAACCTTCCCTTGAATCAACATCATTCTGGTTGCTTCAACTATAGTCTAGTTGTTCCTCTTTGCTAGGTCATTCTATTGTGGAGTCCGGGGGGCAAACAGTTGCCTCTTGATGCCATTCTCTTCACAATACTTATTGAATTCACCAGAAGTGAACTCGCCTCCTTGGTCAGTTCTAAGGCATTTAATTCTCTTACCGCTTTCCTTTTCAACTAGTGCTTTGAAAGCTTTAAACTTTCCAAAAGCAATCATTAGTAAGAATCATAAAGTACCTATCTCCCTAAATACTCCTAGTTTTCATAGGACCACATAAATTAGTATGCACAAGATCAAGTAAATTATTTGTTGTGAAAGATTTACCTTTAAAGGTTGAGGAAGACATTTTCCCTAGTTGACATTCTCTACACAAAGGATTCTCCAGTTTGTTCAGCACAAGCAATCCTCTAACTACCTTGATCTTACTGGCCTTCGCAATATTATCAAAGTTTAAATGGTAGAGTCTTCTATGCCATATCCAGTTGTCATCAAACTTAGCCATTAGACATTGACTGATATTTTTATTTGACTGAAATAAGTTACCTATGGTCTGCATACCTGTGGCCATCAGTTCACCACTCTTTCCTTTTATTTTGCACACTCCACCTTTGAATTCTAGAGTGAGTCCTTTATCATTCAGCTGGGCAACACTCAAAAGGTTATGCCTGAGACTTTCTACGCAATACACATTATCAGCACCGCTTTTTCCATTTAGAGAGATAGACCCTTTGCCTTTTACCATAAATGGTGCATCATTACCAAAGTGGATTACACCTCCATTGTACTCTTCCAGAGACATAAAAATTTTCCGGTCTCTAGTCATGTGGTGAGAATATCCACTATCCATAATCCACTCATTATAATTATCAAAGTAGGAGACAAGAGCCTTCTTGTCTAACACATCTTCCTCACTATGTCTTCACTTTCTTCATCTTCTGATTCATCATTAGTGACACCTTCATCGACTACAACAAGACAGTTTCTCCTATTTCCTCCTTTGACTTTTTAAACTTTTTTGTCCTTATTATCACTATTAGAACAGTTGACAACAATGTGTCCTATCCTATTGCAAGAAAAAAATTTCAAAGGGAGCTTACCTCTATATTTTCCAGTTCCCTTGGGAATTCTCTTGGCAAGAAGAGCATTAAATTACATCAGGATCTCCTCATCATCCATATCTTTGTTTTGTCTAGGTTCATAGCTAGTAGTAGCTTCTTTTCCCTTTCTAGATAGTGCAGCAGATGCTCTAAAGGCTGATTCAGTCTTCTAAACATTTCCATCATAACTATTTAGCAATGATGGAGTCTAGGGATACCTTTGTCTTGTCAACAGATCTCAACTCCTGAATAGCTGAAACCCTTATTGCATAGACCGGTAACAAGGATCTCAAAGCTTTTCTAACAATAGTGGGATCATCCATTGTACCTCCTACACTCTTGATGTCTCCAACAATAGTTTTAATTCTGATCCCATATTGTTGAATGGTCTCTCCTTCAACCATCTATATGTCTTCAAATTTTCCTCTAAGGCTTTCTTCCTTAACTTGCTTCACATGCTCATCACTACCATAGATAGTCTCTAGAGTATCCCATACATCATTGAGATTGTCTTTATTCTGAACATCTATAAACTCAATATCAAATAGACTATTGAGAAGAGCTTGAATGACTTTCCCATTCTCCTGAATCTCTCTTGTTTGATAATTGATGAGATTACCGATAGGGACAACATAAGTATTCTCAACATAGTTACAGTATTGAGCACCCATGCTTTTAATGTAGATCTTCATTTTGTCCTTCCATATCTTAAAGTTATGTTTGTTGAACTTAGGACCTTCCCTCTTCATCATTAGAATAGGATCTTTTCCTCAAGTGGTTAAGCTTATAGTACTGAGGACCTGGAGGATGGCTCTGATAACAATTAATGAATAATGATGAACAGTAAATACCCAATAGGTACTGAGGAGAGGGGGGTGAATGAGTACACACAAAAATTTCTCTAACAAATTAAACTGCAAATATTGCACTAACTAGCAAACAACATCATCAACCTAAATCAAGACAATACTGGTAAAACCCAGTAAGATTGTAAAAGACATAAACTGGTAACACTTAGAACTTCTCAAAACCTAATATCTCATTTCAACTTCACCCATATGCTTAAGAAGGTAGTACATCAGAAATACAATGACCATTAGATCAACATGCTTTACCGCTTAATAGAAAACATTGAATCATCAAATAAAAAAGCATCACACATAACACATTAATTTTTCACATGGAAAACCAACTAGGAAAAACCATGGTGGGGATGAATACCCACAAGTTGTCCTTGAACTCTTCTGAAGTCCACTCTATTAGGAGCCTAGTCTAGTTAAAGACTTTACATCAGGTTCTTCTAGGAACCGATCCTGCTAGGGATCACCCGGTTAAGGGATGGATAAATATTTGGTTAGAGGTTAAAACACTCTCAAAGGTTACCTTGCAAGAGGATTTGAAGAACTCAATGATTTTGAGTCACCCTGTTAAAGGATTTACAAAAAGCTTGTTAAAACTACCTAGTAAAGGGATTTTCCAATTGCTGAAATGGTTAGAAGTCAACAGGTAATACACTGATCTGATAACAACAATCAATGCCAAGGTAGATCCACTTTAGCTCCTTTACATTTGCAATCACACTCTGCAGATATCTACTCACTTCTCCGGTCTGGCAAGAATCACATCACATACATTCATTTTCCAACAATCTCAAATGAAAATCATCATCCACCTTATAGACAACTATAAGGTTGGTGGCCAAAACCTAAAACCCTAAGCATCTAGGTTAACAATGTAGTCGTTCCAATCCTGACCGTTTAAACACATTACATAGGGTAAAATAATCTTTGAACAAATCTCAAGATGTTCTGCATCATCCATTCTTCACTACTTCTAGAAGTTGATAACCCATCACGCACTCTCCACCATTTACTAAGACATCGCACATTCCCAAGGTAGATAGAATCAATCTTCTTATGCAAGATCCTCAAGGAAATTATTCACGTGCACAAGGTTGAAATGGCAACGCGATCTTATCTTCATTCCAATGCTAGCTCATCACACGATGTCATTGGTCGAATCACACAGACTTGAAATGCATCAGTCGGAAACCCTGAAGGTGAGATTACCAACCGGTAGTCATATCAAGTGAAACCCCAATGCAAGATTTTCATATACTAGTTCACTTGTTGGTTTACCAACATACCCATTCACACTTCAGTATATTGACATCAATGACAACATACATTATTATCATGTCATCAAACTCTTAACATATGCCAATAGATTGTATGCATTGGAGGTAGTTGGAGGAGTTCCTTAGCATGATATAAGCCTAGAGGAATGATGCCTACTAGTTAGAGATGATATTGAATGAATTTATTGTCTTCAAAGCAAATGGTTATTGTGATTTCCTACATTTTCTTGAGTTTTTTGTTCTTTCATAATTCCCTGTGAATGGTGGGTATGAATTAAAAATTTAGAAATTTGTAGCAGAGGTTCACCTTCCATTTGGAGTTGATCTAAGGTTTTGAAGCCTTCGAGTTTTGAAGAAACTGAATTTTCTATCCCATTGGCCTAACAAAACCCTCAAAACCAAGGTTTGGATGCAAATAGTGACATAAATAAAAATCTCTCTATAGGATCAATCTAAAACCTGGGAGGAT
Source organism: Cryptomeria japonica (assembly GCF_030272615.1). Classification (NCBI taxonomy): domain Eukaryota; kingdom Viridiplantae; phylum Streptophyta; class Pinopsida; order Cupressales; family Cupressaceae; genus Cryptomeria; species Cryptomeria japonica. Next base: position 189,855,071 of record NC_081409.1, read on the forward strand.
GTTGATTTGAAATGTATACTATATTTTCCTAGTGTCCTTGGTTGAAGGGTTGGAACCTTAGGGTTAGGAGACTCCTTGTCAGTTGTGACTTGTCCTGACTAAAGAGATCCTTGGGAAGGATCTAGGGCAAGCTCTAGAAACCAAGTGACAAGGTTAAAGACATTGGTCCATATGATAGTACCAACTGGAGACTCTTTTTGAGTAAAAACCAAGAAAGTAATATAACATCCCAAATCCTATGCATCATATTAGAATCAGATCGCTACCAATAGTGGAATAGTTTATGTTAGACTCAAAATTTGGAGAAGAGCCTACTACAATACCTCCTAAGCAAATAAACCTAGAGGCCATCAAGAAGATGGTAGAGGAGTTGCTTGAAGAGAAACTCAAAGAGATCGAATAGTCCAAGGGAAAGGAAAAAACTTGCGATGATAAATCAAAAGAGGAGAATGAGGAGCAGGAGGCCATCCCTCAGAATATGGCACCTGATCAAAAGATGTTCTTGGATGCCTTGAAATTAGTAAATAGGGATAATGTGGAAATTCTACCTATCTATAGCGCTAACCTGAATGGAGAAGAGGTGCTTGAATGGATAGAAGCACTCAATAACAACTTTGAGTACAAAGAGGTCCCAGAAGAGAAAAGAGTTAGTTTGGAAAAGTCTAGAATCAAGAGATCTACCTTGTTGTGGTGGAGACTGCTGTAGGAAGAAAGGGTGAAAATAGCGAAGAAGAAGATATCCTCTTGGGAGAGGATGAAGAGAAAAATCAAAGACCAATTTCTACCAATAGACTATGAGATTCAGATGTATAAGAAATTGCAATATCTTAGACAGAGGGAGTTGGATGTGAATGCATATACCAAAGAATTTCACAAGCTAAGTCTTAGGTCCAAGAAGCATGAAGAAGAGGCATGGAAGGTGGCTAGATACCTAAATGGGTTAAGGAAAAAAATCCAAGATGAGATCAACATCGTGGCTCTAAACACTATGCACAAATGCTTCCAATTTGCATTGAGGGTGGAAAATAAGATAAAGAGGAGAGGAGAACTAAATAATAGAGGAAGAGGTGGCTATAGACGAAGGAATAATCCTTTTAAAAATAGTGATTCTAACCAGCAAGAGTCCAGTGGAGAGTTCAATAATAAGAATGGAGGCTTTAGAGGAGGAAGAAGACCTTTTGGTAGGGGTAGGCAAGGAAACCAAGGCAAAGGAGCTAGTGTTTTCACTGGTAAATGTTGCAATTGCAACGAAGTGGGTCACACTATAAGTAGATGTCTAGAGAAATCTTCTAGCTCACATGGATCGAAAAGGACTCAACTTGTCCAAGAAGATGATGGACAAAGTGCCAATTCACCCATGGGGAATGTAGGTCCCACCTTGAATGGAGAAATCTGTATGCTAAGGAGCATGTTGTTGAAGGTACCCAATCCAAAGAGCCCCCACAAAGAAATTTACCCTTCAAAACTACTTATAAGTCTCATGGTAAGGTTTGCAAAGTGATTGTTGATTTTGGATCCATACAGAATATTGTTGCTTTAGAAATGGTAGAAAAGTTAAAATTGAAAAGGTTACCACATGTGAGTCCTTATAGAGTGTCATGGGTTAACAAGGGACGACATCTAGTAGTAGATGAACGAACTTGGGTAGATTTTGAAATGGGGGATAATAACAATAGGATCTTGTGTGATATCCTTCCTATGGATGCTTGTCACCTATTTTTAGGTCACCCTTGGTAGTATGATGTCAAAGCATAGCATGATGGTGAGAAAAATGTATATGTCATTACCAATAATGGTAGACATTTTAGGATGGATCCTTTACTTGATCAAGGGGAAGACAAGATTGTTAGTCCACATGTCATGTTGCTTAGTGGAAAGGATTTTTTTGACATCCTCAAATAAGAAGAGACCCAAGGATATGCTTTAGTTTTACACTTAAAAGATAAGTCCAAGAAATGAAATGGTGAGAAAGGAAAGATTCCTTGTGAAGTGAAAGCTATGTTGGATAGAGATAAGGGATCTGTGGCCAAAGACATGCATGATAACTTTCCTCCCATCAAAGAAATCAGTAATCAAATTGATCTAATCCCTGGAGTGACCTTTCCAAATAAACCTGCCTACAAGATGACTCCTAGTCAGAATGAGGAGATAGCAAGACAAGTGCAAGTCATTTTTGGGTAAGGGGTTGATTAGGAAGAGTTTGATCCCATGTGTTGTACCCACTATGTTGGCACCAAAAAAAGATAGAACATGGAGGATGTTTCCCATGTGTTGTACCCACTATGTTGGCACCAAAAAAAGATAGAACATGGAGGATGTGTATTGATTCTAGAGCCATCAACAAGATCACAATTAGGTACCGGTTTCCTATGCCTAGGATTGAAGACCTAATGGACTATCTTGGAGGTCATGCTATTTTTTAAAAAATGATTTGAAGTCAAGTTACCATCAGATCAGAATCAGACCTGGTGATGAGTGGATGGTGATGTCATTTGGCCTCAAAAATGCACCTAGTACCTTTATGCCCCTCATGAATGAGGTATTGGCAGAATTTATTAGAAAATTTGTTATTGTTTATCTTGATGACATCTTGGTGTTTAGCAGGTCCAAGGAGGAGTATTTGAAGCATTTGGATAAGGTTTTGAGGAAGCTTCATGAGGAGAAATTGGTAATCAATCTAGAGAAGTGTGAATTCATGAAAACTGAGCTGGTGTATATAGGATTTGTAGTTTCAAATGGATGTTTGAAATGGAGCTTTTTAAGGCTGAGGACATTGTAAATTAGCCTACACCTAGGACAATAGGTAATGTTAGGCGCTTTCATGGATTGGCTACTTTTTATAGCAATTACATCAAGGGCTTTAGTCATATTTGTGCTCCCATCCTTAACACTGTAAAAGGAGAAATCAAGTGCAGGTTTGAATGGATAGAGAAAGAAGCCCAAAGCTTTGAGATTTTGAAGGGGAAGGTTGCAGAACTTCCCACCTTGAGGCTCCCTAGTTTTTATCAACTTTTTACAATTGAATGTGATGCAAGCAAGCATGAAATAGGTACAGTCCTTAGTCAAGAAGGACATCGGATGGCATTCTTTTGAGAGAAGTTGAATGAAGCTAAAAAAAGGTATTCAGCCTATGATCTGGAGCTTTATCCCATGGTGCAAGAACTCAAAAAGTCACACCATTAACTTCTTCCAAAAGAGTTTATTGTTTATACGGATAACCATGCATTGAGTTTTCTTAATGGGCAAGAGAAGCTTAACCAAAGGCACATCAAGTGGGTTGAACAACTCTGACCTTTCAAATTTACCATCAAGCATAAGAAGGGTGTGACTAATAGGGTAGCAGATACTTTCAGAAGGAGAACTCTCACTGTACAATAAATTCAGTTGCAAAGTGTTGGTGTTGATTCTCTTAAGGCCATGTACAAGGAGGATCATGATTTCAAGGATCCATAGGATGTATGTACAAGGTTTGCTAACTCTTTTCATGTTGAGTTTTTTGATTCAATTATGCATTCCTCAATGTTCTATGAGGGAGAATATCATTAGAGAGAAACACAATGGCGGTCTTGGAGGTCATTTTGGTTTGGACAAAACCTTAGAGAAGGTATCAAGGTTTTATTTTTGGCCCAAGATTCAGGCAGAGGTAAGAAGACTTGTGGAGCATTGTCTTATTTGTTAAATGGAAAAAGGTGTTTCAACCAATGCTAGTTTGTATCTGCCTTTACCGATTCCTACTAGGCCTTGGGAAAACCTTAGTATGGATTCAGTGCTTGAATTTCCCAAAACTACTAGGGGGTTTGATAGTGTCTTTGTAATTATTGATAGGTTAAACAAGATGGCTCATTTTGTGTCATGAAAATGCACAAATGATGCATCTCATATTGCAAGTATGTTTTTCAAAGAAGTTTTAAGGATATATGGATTACCTCTCAATATTGTCACTGATAGAGACTCCAATTTTGTTGGTCCTTTTTGGAGGACTCTCTCTAAGAAATTAGGTACCAATCTATCATTTTCATCAGCATACCACCCTCATACTGATGGGAAAGTTGAGGTTGTTTAGAGATCCCTTGGCAATCTCCTTAGATTCCTTACCAAGCAACATGGGCAAAGTTGGGATTTAGTGATTTGACAAGTTGAATATGAATACAATTATTGGTTCCATAGGAGCACAGGGAGAAGTCCATTTGAAGTTGTGTATGGCCTACATCCCAGAGGGATACTTGAACTTAGAGATATTGGAGGCATGGACAAAAGGAGTGCCCAAGGAAAAGATTTTGTTGTCACCATGAAGGAGATTCATGAACACGTTAAGGATTCACTTCAACAAAGTACTAATAAATATAAACTTAGAGAAGATGTCAAGAGGAGAGATGTGTCAACTTGGTCAAAGGCCTTGTATGGGAATTTTATATGTACTTTTTATCTTTAGGGGTCTGGAATATGTGGTGTGTTCATTCTTGACCTTTGGTGTGAAGGCAAGACCGAATTGTAGAAAGTTGAGAAAAGTTGCAAAGTTCCATTATTGTCTTCAGCAACTTTTCTTGCAAGATTTTGAAACGTGGTTATTGCAATGGCTAGTTAGTTGATTGTATGCATTGGAGGTAATTAGAGGAGTTCCTTATCCTGATATAAGACTAGAGGAATGATTCCTACTAGTTAGAGATGATATTGAATGAATTTATTGTCTTCAAAGCAAACGATAATTGTGATTTCTTGCATTTTCTTGAGTTTTATGTTCTTGCATAATTCCCTATGAATGGTGGGTATGAATTAAACATTTAAAAAGTTGCAGTAGAGGTTCACCTTCCATTTGGATTTGATCTTAGGACTTGAAGCCTTTGGGTTTGGAAGAAACTGAATTTTATATCCCACTGGCCTAACAAAACCCTCAAAACCAGCACTTGGATGCAAACAGTGACACAAATCAACATCTCTCTATGGGATCGATCTGAAACCTTGGAGGATGTTTATTTGACATGTACACTATATTTTCCTGGTGTTTTTGCAGATAGGAAATGTCATTTGTCTTTCCTAAGATGATTCCCTAGGCTTGACATTGCTCATGTGGCAAGCCTGTGCAGTAGGAAAAGAATGTGGAAACCTTGAATAGTAGATTGCAGGATGGTCAAACTTGGCATGAGAAGGACCCTGGAAAAAGTGTAGGCCCTTAGTAAGTGTTATCCTTTCATTTCTTTGTGACTGATGAATCTTTTTAGAGCCTAAAACCCAATATCGGCTAGAAGAGGTTAAATAGGGTCAGTAGGGTACGACCATCCATAATAAAAAACCAGATGTAGAAGTTCTAAATTTTGTAGAAATCCCAAAAGGGTATTTGAATATTAAATGTATTCATGGGTTTGTATAGGTAGGTTGTGAGATAAATCAAGAAAAGTCCAAATGGAGGGTCAATTAATTGTAGCCCTATTTCCTAGGTCCAATAGAGGAAAAGATACAAAGGGCTAGTATACACCCATACAAGGGGTCAAGATCAGTGCAAATTCCATATAACACATGTTTAAATACTCACATAGGTTGGATTCCACCTTTTGACTACAACTCCTATCACTTCCAGGGTTTGGGGTTGTTAGGTGTCCTAGGTTGAAGGGTTGGAACCATGGGAGTAGGAGACTCCTTGTTAGTTGTGAGTTGTTCTGGCTGAAGAGATCCTTGGGAAGGATCTAGGGAAAGCTCTAGAAACCAAGTTATAAGGTCAAAGACATTGGTCCACTAGATGGTACCAACTGGAGACCCTTTTTGAGTAAAATCCAAGAAAGTGATATAACATCCCAAAACCTCTATATCATATTGGTATCAGAGCTCTCCCAAAGGTGAAATATTTTATGTCAGACTCAGAATTTGGAGAAGAGCCTACTACAATCCCTCCTAAGGAAATGAACCCAGAGTCCATCAAGAAGATGGCATAGGAGTTGTATGAAGATAAACTCAAAGAGATCGAACAGTCCAAGGGAAAGGAAAAAACTTGTGATGATAAATAAGAAGAGGAGAATGAGGAGCAGGAGACCATCCCTTAGAATACGGCACCTCATCAAAAGATGTTATTGGATGCCCAAAAATTGGTAAATATGAATAATGTGGAAATTCTAGCTATCTATAGTGGTAACCTGAATGGAGAAGAGGTGCTTGAATGGATAGAAGTACTCAATAACCACTTTGAGTACAAAGAGGTCCTAGAGGAGAAAAGAGTGAGTTTGGAAAAGTCTAGAATCAAGGAGTCTGCCTTGTTGTGGTGGACAGTGCTGCAGGAAGAAAGGGTGAACATAGCGAAGAACAAGATATCCTCTTGGGAGAGGATGAAGAGAAAAATCAAAGACCAATTCCTACCAATAGACTACGAAATTGATATGTATAAGAAATTGCAAAATCTTAGACAGAGGGAGTTGGATGTGAATGCATATACCGAAGAATTTCATGAACTAAGTCTTAGGTCCAAGAAGCATGAAGAAGAGGTAGAGAAGGTGGCTAGATACTTGAATGGGTTAAGGCAAAACTTCCAAGATGAGATCAGCATCATGGCTCCAAACACTATGCACAAATGCTTCCAATTGGCATTGAGGGTGGAAGATAAGATAAAGAGGAGAGGAGAATGAAATAATAGAGGAAGAGGTGGCATAAATTTTAGGGGTAGAGATGGCTATGGAGGAAGGAATACTCCTTTTAAAAATGTTGATTCTAACCAGCAAGAGTCTAGTGGAGAGTTCAATAATAAAAATGGAGGATTTAGAGGAGGAAGAAGACCTTTTGGTAGGGGTAGGAAAGAAAACCAAGGTAGACAACCTAGTGTTTTCACTGGTAAAAGTTAAAATTGTAACCAAGTGGGTCACACTATGAGTAGATGTCCGGAGAAAGCCTCTAGCTCACATGGACTAGAAAGAAGGGCTGAACTTATGCAAGAAGATGATGGACAAAGTGTCAATTCACCCATGGGGAATGTAGGTCCCCCCTTGAATGGACAAATTATTATGCTAAGGAGGACGTTGTTGAAGGTACCCCAATCCAAAGAGCCCCTACAAAGAAAGTCACTCTTCAAAACTACTTGTAAGTCTCATGGCAAGGTTTGCAAAGTGATTGTTGATTCTGGATCCACAGAGAATATTGTTTCTTTGGAAATGGTAGAAAAGCGCACTATTAATACATTTGGCCTAAAATTCCGATAGAAGTTTCCAATGAAGAAGGTATATTGTGATCAAATTTGATTTTTTTTTTTTAAAATGCCCAATTTCATCGAAAGTCCGATGATAATGCATCATTTGGTTTTCACAAAGAAGGAATTGGCAATGGCATTTCGGTTTTTTTAGAAAAAGTGCCCGTGTTCATCGAAATTCTGATGACCGTGTGCATTACTTCAAAAAAAAAAAAAAGACCAAGTCATTTCATAAATCCCGCATCTTTGTCCCATCAACCTCTACCATTACTTCGTCCTGCCTCTTCCTCCCACCTCTACCATTACAAAATCCTGCCTCTATAGGGAACCAACCGTGGAATGAAGTGGTGCTGCAGGAGCAACTATACCAGGATACCAAGCGATGGGAAACTTTCCAGCTTCATGGTAGGAATTTTGTTAGGAATTTTCAAGTCTAGGCTGCATTACTTAATGTAATAAGGGCATGTTTTGGGCCCATTTGTAAGGGCGAGAGCTAGTCAATCGAATGATGGGTAGGTAGTATACTGCATCCTAGCAAAACCGGCATGCACAGCTCTTCCCTCCTAAAACTTTACTTCCTATAATCCCTCCCACTACCATACTATGCCCCCCACCCTGCAATTAATCTAAACAGGCCCAGGCAAGATACTCGTCTGCGATCATTAGTTCGAGATCACATATAGTGGTTGGTATTAGTTTGTTCGAGAATGAGTTGGAAAATAAAAATATATCTCAAAAAATCATGATCAGTAGCAATGCTAGTTTCGGATCCTCCCTCTGCAAATCTTGGAATAGAACTTATTGGAACACATGGAGATGCCAGAACAGTGCGCTATGGTTTTCAAAATGGAATGGATGTTTAGCTTGACTGGTGGTGGTTAAATGATAAATGCTACTGGTTAATCCTCGAATTTTAGAACCAAGAGAAAAGCCCAATCAATATGTATATACTACTAGCTTTTCCAAACATTTTTACCATCTCATGAAAGCATTTGAACTAGGCACAACCCATACACATAGAAATATGAGTGTATCCCTCGGCTTACCAAGAACACTCGGTCAAGAAAGAGGGAAGTTTTTGATTCAACACATGGTGGATTCCTACTATGAAACCTCTCTCTACACACAAGATCACCCCGCTACAAGGCAACCCGCCCACACTTAGCCCTTGTGCATGGGTTTAGGATTTAAACTGATAACGAGGGAGAACAATCCAATGGGGTAACAAAATAGAATTAAGTGGGGCTCCCTAAGAGCCTCCCTCCCTTCAACTGAACTCTTGAGAACCTAACTTCCTCAACTAGGGTGAACTACCTCCATCCTTTGGACCGGCTTCAATCTCTCTTCCCTGAGATGGATTCCCCGGGATGGAGCATAACAACTATGGATCGATCCTCTGACCAAAAAAAAATCAGATGGAATAGATCTTCTTCCACCATAGAATAGTAGGGGCATACAATAGTAGGGGCCTCGACATAACCCCTCTCTCCATTTGTCATTCTTCTCACAGACATGACTGTAGAAGAAACCAACGTCCATTTAGCTAATAAACCATCGATCATTTTTCTTGCAGAGATGACTAGTGAAGTGACCCAAATCAATGACCCTAACCTACACTGCACATCTGGAGAGGTGTTACTTGTTCCTTACTGCTTCCCTTTGTCTAGCAGAGGCAACAAAGAAAGTAGTCTCAGTGATAGATCCATCTCATGATCCAGTGGGCAACTTTTACTATAGTTTTCCTTCACTGCTCTATGCTCTGATATTTGCTACTACTCAAATTGAGGTGATATCCCTGCTATAGAACTGTGAGAGCACTGTGTAGTGATCGAGTGCTATTTTTTGTCAGTGTTTTGGAAGGGAGCATAAGTGTACCGTTAGGAAGGTAGAATAAAGTGGTGAAAGATGATAAGATCAGGAGGTAAGATAGGGAGGTAAGTGATGAAGGATGTAATGGTGAAAGAGTAAGTTAGGATATGTTAGGGGTTTGGAAGGTAGGAAAGTGAATGGGGGGAGATAAATTAAGGATGTGAAGGATGGAATGGGGTTAGGTAGGTGAAGTAAAAGTAAGTGTGTATGAGGTTAAGATTTAGGATAGGATGTAGGAAAGTGGAGGAGGTTAAGATAGGGGATATGAAAGGTAGATGGAAGGTAATAATGATAGGAAGTGAGGTAAAGGTTATGAGGTGTGGGTTAGAAAATTTGGTGTAGTAAATGGAAGGAAGGGTCATATCACTTTGAGAGTTTTCACCAAGATGAGTATCCTGAGTATGAACGTCAAATCTTACAAGCCATGAGGATCCACTTGTAGTAGAGGAGCATATACTTACATCTTGGGAGTTTATTAGGAGTTCACCTTGAATTTGGGAAATACACATAGTGGAGATAGAATATTGATCAATACACATTACCTAGCCTCATCATGCATAAATACAAGAGGTATAGACTATAGCAAGCACATATCATGAGCCAAAGGATCATATTCGAGAGTTGCTTCATCTCCAATCCTCTACATTTTTAAGATCCATAGATGGGGTTGAGGTTAAGTCTTGGCTACTTAGCTTGGACATATGCTTTGGGTTGCATATATATGTGAGCCACTTAAAGGCATCATTTTCAATGCAATTTCTAAGAGGACTTGATTCCACCTTGTGGTACTAGGAAGATAAACTGCACCAACTCACATTGGAAACCCTCTCCAGATACAATTTTGGAGTGCTTCAAAGTGTGTTCTATTTCAAAATATTTTTGATAGAGATGCATAGATGAGTACATAATAAGATTTCATAGTGGCTCAACATGAGAGTTAGTGTTTGGAGTTCTTGTAGTTTGTATATTACATTCAAGACAAGTTACTTGTCAAATATTTCATTAGGGGTGGAAATCCCAAAAAATTTAGTTTTCCTACACATGGCAAATCCAAATGACTTTAGGGTTGCTATGGCAAAGTCTCTTATGGAAAAGAAGGTACATGGGAGGACACAAGAGGCTTGAGAGAAGTTTGTAACCAGCTATGGCAAAGTCTCTCATTTTAGATATGAGAGACTATAGGGCTATCAAGCTAGGCCTTCTATGACTCAACAACCTTTTAGGGGAGACTCTAGTGTTTTTAGTAATTAGGATCTTCTAATTATGGTCAGGCCTAGCCAACATAGGGTTATATGAGAGGCACATGTTATGTATATGTTAGTATCAGATAGAGAATGCCCACAAGGTTTTATAGTAGGTGGACACCATCCTAGGATGTCAAAGTAGATAGTTGATATGTGGGTCTTTACCCTCCCAACCACTCAACATATACCACCATGAGTCTTTACCCTCCCAAACACACAAAGGTCAAAGGAAGATTCACTACTGCAACACTCACTTTTTGTGACAGTCTCAAGCACTTAGGATAGTCACTCCTTTTGTGGCCATTCTTCTTCACACAACACTCTCTAACATTAATTATGATGATAGTGTACCTCCTTAAACCTTCCACCAACACCTAACTCAATACCAAACTCTTTCCCAATCTCTCTAATGGACTAATTAACTCAACTCACTATGAAATTGTGATGGTCAATGCAAGGTTTAGGACAGTAGTAATTAGGATCTTCTAATTATTGTGGGGCCTAGCCAACATAGGGTTATATGAGACAGGAGTGTATTCAATAGTGATTTCTCATTCAATTCTTGATGAATGCTTCATTGCTTATTCACTTGGAATTGAATTGATTTTATAATTAAGAAACGAACTATTTGGTCAGATGCCTCAAAGAAATGAGGTCTAATGAAATGCTATGATTGCAGGACAAACAATGTTTGTTGAAATGGATTTACAAAATTCCAATGAAATTTGATCAGTGGGTATAATGTTAGACCCTACTACGGCCAACAGCCTTTACCCTCTACAACCTTTGCCAGCATTCTTCCAGTCTGTGTGAAAATGAGAGCTTGACAACATTCTTTCACTTTTAGCTAGCTAAATTTTTCAAGAATTTTATCTCTAGATTTAATATTTCTTTTCTTGCATGAATCTATTAATTTTGAGATAACAGATCTTGCCTTCATGAATTGATCCTAGTTTATCCCTTTAACCCTGATTAATTTATTTAGAGTGTTTAGTTCCATTTTAATCCTTTATTTTACAATTAAATATTATTAAAAAAATGTATTATTGTTCCAAATTTTCTAGATATTTAGGAGACACAAATAAAATATAAATGTAATCATTCCATATTTTTGTAGGAGATATTGGAATGAGACTAATAGGAAGAGTAGTAAAGATGAGTCACAATGAGCACTTTAGAGTAAATCTAAACATCATAAGGAAGAGTAGCTTGGAAAAATAGAAGCATAACTTATTTTCCAATATGCAAGATTATTACTTGGGAAAGAATCTTGAAAGAGGATTGAAAAGATTCCTTGAGCTAACATTGTCTCACTTGTCCAAAATTATGAGGAAGGATTCATTAATGAAATGGTCATTAACAAGATGGAGAAAATAATAATTAGGAAGAGATAGATTTCACATGCTACTAGGTGACTAGATTGGAGAGAAACTAGAGTCAAATCATTTAGCTTGGCCATGACACAAAGTCTTAGAATAGATGCCAACCTTGGTGAATGAAATGAAAATCCCAAACAATTAATGAATGGTGAGACAAGTAGAGGCATCTATAAATTTTGTTATAAATAAAATAAAGAAAAAATGAGACTAAAACCAAGGGAAATGCACATGGAAAGGATAAAGGGTTATTTCTATGAATACTCATCCCACTCCATGCCTTCTTAGATCTGAATAATATTTTTAATGGAATTATGGATTTTAATGAATCCTATTTTCTTTGGTTTAATAATAAATTGAAATAAATGATAGATATACAATGCAAAAACCTTGGTTATGATTTTGAGTGATTTAGGACTACAAATTTTTACTAGACCATGCATCTTGGTACTTCTTACTTTTAGAAGCTCACTCCTCTAATGTTTGATAAGATAGATATGAATGATTGACCTTAAACTACATGTTTTTAAAGATGAAGGTGCATTCAGGGTTTAGATGATCTTCCATGACCAGGTCAAAGGAAAGTGATATAAACCTATTTTAAAAATTATATTATCATTATACTCAAGCCATTTGGAAAATATAAAAAAATATATCCAATATCTTAACTATTTTTCTCAAACCTAGCATTTTGTTTGCCCATGTGAGTGCTCCATTCCTAGAACTAATTAATAAAGAGTGTATTCATGTAGATAAATGAATTAAAATTAATTTGTGATAGTAAGCATTCACATAGCATGTATAATTACTTTATTTATGATGGACTTTTAAATGTAGTAAATTATCTCCTATAGTCATCTCCTAAAGGTGGGGCAATTAGGTCCATATATGATGAAAATTAAAATAAATAGTTTGAAGATAATATTAGTTACCTAAAGGATATTCAACTTGATTATTTGGTATATCATAACTATTTTGACAAATTTTGAAACCATTAGAGGTACCTTTTGCTTCTGTAGATGAGGCATTCATTCATGTCTATACTTCCACATTTTTCAAACATGTCAAATAGAGCATTTCCAACCGTAAGCATCTGATATTAATTTCCCTTACCTTCTGCTTTGATGGAAGCCCATACTCTGTTCCAAAGCTCCCATTTTGGCACAAGTAGAGAGTACGTTGGAAAAGAGAATATCTCCTCAGGGAGGTATTCTATGATAGCTACGAGGTAGATGAGAGTGTCTTATGCCATTTGCTTTGTTCTATGCAATCAAACACGGGAACACTATTTGAGTTCAAATGCTAACAGTGATTGTCTTTTTAACAAGAAGGGACGTCAAGAGAAGGAATGGGCCCATAGCACACCTAAGCAGTCAAAGCTTAGTGTGTGTTGTTTAAGGCTGTCCCCTTAAGAAATCATAATTAATTGGCTATTCACTCCTAAGACTTTCAAAAGTCTTTAATGGATTCATTGAGTCCTTTGGTCTTCCAAATTCACCTGGACCAACTTGAATTCTCCTTCAATGCTTGATTGCCTATTCACTTGGAATTGAAATGATTTTATAATTAAGAGATCATTTCAATTGTAGGTAGACCCCTTCAAATAACAGGGTAGGCTTCCTTTTATACCTAATATATGTCTTTAAAGCATTGTATCCCAATGGCTTTAAATTAAAGTACTTTCTCTTCTATCTGGTATTGGTGGAGCGGAGGTTGCATTGTATCGTCCTAGGATACATATTTCCGCAGATACAACACAAGTTAAATATATCCTAGGTTAATGAAAAGCAACCTCTTCTCCAGAGATCACCAAAAAATAGAGAAAGAACTTTAATTTAATGCCATCAGGATAAAAGTCTTTAACCAAGACAGATAAATGGTATGCAACTGGATCTATTTGGAATGCATTACCCAAACACCGCAATCGATCAGTCACCTTTGAAAAGAAAGTGGTATGATGACATATTTAGGCATAAAATAGATGAAATGCACTCCATACTACTACTACACAATATTTAGGTCGATGATATTTTTAAAATAGTAAAGGAAGGTGCATGGAACAACCAAATTCTTATCATTATAAACAATGAATATTTTAAGATCCTTTTATGATGTGTAAGTTGAGAATATTTTATGAAAGGTCCCTAAATGAATACACTTTAAACTGATTTTAATATACCTTGAAGTGTGCAATATGGAAGGTTTGTATTCTTAATCTTCGGCCCATTTCTTAATTTAAAAGATGACATCTTTGTTAAATACCTCCTCTATTGAATATCTTTATTAATTTGATTTTTCCTTCAATTCTTAATGAATGCTTGATTGCTTGTTCACTTGGAATTGAATTGATTTTATACTTAAGAGATCACTTGAATTGTAGGTAAACCCCTTCAAATGATAGGGTACACTTACTTTTATACCTAATATATGTCTTGAAAGCATTTTATCCTAATGACTTTAAATTAAAGTACTTTCTCTTCTATTTGGTATTGGTGGAGTAGAGGTTGCATTGCATCATCCTAGGATACATATTTCCGCAGATACAACACAAGTTAAATGTATCCCAGGTCGATGCAAAGCAATCTCTTCTCTAGAGATCACCGGAAAATAGAGAAAGAACTTTAATTTAATGTCATCAGGATAAAAGTCTTTAATCAAGACAAATTAAATTTGAGTTTTATTGTCATCATTTACTTTGCCAAATTCTTCACACGTAACTCTTGAATCAATTTCCTACTCACAAGAATTTTATTATGTCTCAAATATAGGGAAACAGAAGGCTTCAAATAGAAAACTTGTACATGCAACTAAATCCATTGACTAATCAAAAGAACAAAATTAAGAAATGGTTTGATCATCTAAGAGATGTTGTAGACTTGTAACTAACCAGCTACTTAGTTTTTGCGAGTAAGATTTTTTTTTGTTTTGGTTATGGTTGTGGTGTTTATAGGGAGACATTTACAAATTTATATCTATTTTCATTATTTAATTGTTTATGGGTTTGTAATGGTAATTTAATGTTCTTTCATTATTTAATTTAATGTTCTACTTTTAAAAATTACATGAAACATTTTTAATTTATTTGATTCAATGTTATTTGTGAAAAATGATTATCAATGATGTTTCCTTTCTCCAAGAATTGTCTAGGATCTTTCCGTCAAATAATATGTAAAATCGAATGACTAAATCTTTTCATTACAAATTCTTATTTTATTTAATTATTATCTTAGTGTGAATTAAAATTTATATCTATACGGAAGCAGAACATACAAGTTGAAGAGTCATGTGCAAGCAAATTTCCTAAAAGAAAGGAAGTAGGCATTATCTTGAATGACATGGAAACAAGCTCATCACCTGCCTAGAAGAGAGCAATTGGAGAATGGCAAAGGAAAGTGTTTAAGGGTGATAAATAGATAGAGAGTATGCAATACAAACAAACAATGTCTGGAGTTTCTGATGTGACGTCTCTAATTTATGTCCGGAGGGACTAATTAGTTTTGGAGTTCCTGTGAAACCTATTGGGCCATGCTTGGAGGAAATCAATGTGTTCATGCAAGGAGCACCTTTTTTATATTATGAGAATGATGCTTTTGCACCGAGGGATATTTGGAAGCCAATATCCAAAAATTTCTATAGTGTGGAACCAGAGTTGACGGAGTCGAAGTAATTTTCAGCTTTCAAAAGACTAAGAGGTTATGTACACAATCTCCCAATAGAAGGGTGATTTAAAGCATTACCTTGTCCCCCCCATGACTATTTAGTAAGAAATTCCTCAAACAAAGGACTATTGGCCTCCATGGGATCAAAGAAAAAAATTGAAGCATAGACTCTAGACGATGTGGTGGTGTCCTTCGTGAAGAACTCTGAACTATAATTGAAAATTCATGAGGGAAACTGCAAGATAGTGAAGAGAAATACAATCTTGAAAAGTGGGAAGAATGGCTCTTGGTTTGGGTGGGGCCAAGTCAGGTGGCTCCTCTAGAGGTTGATGAGATAGAAATCATATTAGGATTGAAAAAGATCACACTTGTGGAACTTCGTGTGCGAGTGATCGATTGTGATGTTTGGTGAATCTTTTGATTTCCTCCAAGCATGACCCAATAGGTTTCACAAGAACTCCAAAACCAGTTAGTCCCTCCCAACATAAATTAGAGACATCACAACAGACACTCCTGACATTGTTTTTTTGTATTGCATACTCTCTATCTATTTATCACCCTTTAACACTTTCCTCTGCTTTTCTCTAATTGCTCTCTTCTAGGCAGCCAATGAGCTTGTTTCCATGTCATTCAAGATAATTTTTTCTTGCTTTCTTTTAGGAAATTTGCTTGCACATGACTCTAAAGCTTGTATGTTTTTCTTTCGTACATATATGAATTTTAACTCATGCTCAGATAATAATTAAATCAAATAAGCATTTGTAAAGAAAAGATTTAGTCGTTTGATGTTACATATTATCTGACAGAAAGATCCTAGACAATTTTTGGATAAAGGAAACATCATTGATAATATTTTTTTGCAAATAACACTCAATCAAATAAATTAAAAATGTTTAATGCAATTTTTTAAAATAGAACTCGTTCAATTCTTTCATTCACCGATGGCAAAGCCGTTTGACCCAGATCATCTCTCGTCGTCGGAATTCCAACAACAACTAATGGAACATCCGACAAGGATGCTCTATATCCAATGTCACTTCCATGTTGGATAGTTGTTGACGAGGAATCATAACATCCATCGGAAATCTGATGGAAATCTGCCGATATTTGTGGTGAGGGGTGAAAATATAGCCACCGTCACAGGAGTTCATAACAACGTCAGACAATCAACGCAAATGGAATCGTAGGGAAGTCTGACGATGAGTTTTCGATAGTAAAGTTTGTTGAAAGTCCAACGTTTGGTCATCGCCAATCCAACAATTAGCCATCGGAAATTAGGCCCAAATGTACTAGTGGTGAAAATTGAAAAGGTTACCACATGTGAGTCCTTATAGAGTGTCATGGCTTAACAAGGGACAACATATAGTAGTAGATGAACAAACTCAGGTAGATTTTGAAAGGGGGGACTATAAAGATAGGATCTTGTGTGATATCCTTCCTATGGATGCTTGTCACCTATTGTTAGGTCGCCCTTGCTAGTATGATGTCAAAGCACAACATGATGGTGAGAAAAATGTGTATGTCATTACCAAGAATGGTAGACAGTTTAGGATGGATCCTCTACCTAATCAAGGGGAAGAGAAGATTGTTAGTCCACATTTCATGTTGCTTAGTGGAAAGGAGTTTTTGAAAGTCCTCAAAGAAGAAGAGACCCAAGGCTATGCTTTAGTTTTACACTTAAAAGATGAGCCCAAGAAAGGAAATTGTGAGAAAGGATAGATTCCTTATGACGTGAAATCCATGTTGGATAGAGATAAAGGCATTGTGGCTAGAGACATGCCTGATAAATTTCCTCCCATCAGATAAATTAGTCATCAAATTGATCTAATCCCTGGATTGACCTTTCCTACAAGATGACTCCTAGTTAGAATGACGAGATAGCAAGACAAGTGCAAGATCTTTTGGATAAGGGGTTGATTAGGAATAGTTTGAGCCCACGTGTTGTACCTACTATGTTGGAACCAAAAAAAAATGGAACATGGAGGATGTGCAGTGATTATAGAGCCATCAACATGATCACAATTAGGTACCGGTTTCCTATGCCTAGGATTGAAGACCTAATGGACTATATTGGAGGTCATGCCATTTTGTTAAGATTTATTTGAAGCCAAGTTACCATCAAATCAGAATCAGACCTAGTGATGAGTGGAAGAGAACCTTTAGAACCAATGAGGGCTTATATGAGTGGATGGTGATGTCATTTGGCCTCACAAATGCACCTAGTACCTTTATGCACCTCATGAATGAGGTATTGGCAAAATTTATTGGAATATTTGTTATTGTTTATCTTGATTACATATTGGTGTTTAGCAGGTCTAAGGACGAGCATTTGAAGCATTTGGATCAGGTTTTGCAGAAGCTTCATGAGGAGAAATTGGTAATCAATGTAGAGAAGTGTGAATTCATGAAAATTGAGTTGGTGTATCTAGGCTTTGTAGTTTCAAATGGATGTTTGAAATGGATCTTTCTAAGGTTGAGGATATTGTAAATTGGCCTACACCTAGGAAAATAGGTGATTTTAGGAGCTTTCATGGATTGGCTACTTTTTATAGAAAGTTCATCAAGGGCTTTAGTCATATTTGTGCTCCCATCCTTAACAATATAAAACAAGAAATCAAATGCAAGTATGAATGGATAGAAAAAGTAGCCCAAAGCTTTGAGATTTTGAAGAGGAAGGTTGCAGAACTTCCCACCTTGAAGCTCCCCAGTTTTGATCAACTTTTTAGAGTTGAATATGATGCAAGCAAGTAGGAAATAGTTGTAGTCCTTAGTCAAGAAAGACATTTGGTAGCATTCTTTTCAGACAATTTGAATGAGGCTAAATAGAGGTATTCAACCTATGATTTGGAGCTTTATCCCATGGTGCAAGCACCCACAAAGTGGCACCATTACCTTCTTCCAAAAAATTTTATTGTTTATATAGATAACCATGCATTGAGTTTTCTTAATGGGCAAGAGAAGCTGAACCAAAGGCACTTCAAGTGGGTTGACCAACTCCAACCTTACACCTTTACCATCAAGCAAAAGAAGGGTGTGACTAATAAGGTTGCAGAATTTTTGAGCAGGAGAACCCTCATTGTTCAATAATTTTAGTTGCAAAGTGTTGGTGTTGATTCTTTTAAGGCCATGTACAATGAGAATCATGATTTCAAGGATGCATATAAAGTATGTACTAGGTTTGTTGACTATTTTCATGTTGAGTTTTTTGATTTTATGTTGCAAGATGGATTGCTCTTCAAGGGGCATCAATTATGAATTCCTCAATGTTTTATGAGGGAGAATATCATTAGAGAGAAACACAATTGTGGTCTTGGAGGTCATTTTAGTTTGGACAAAATGTTAGAGTAGGTATTAAGGTTTTATTTTTGGCCCAAGATGCAGGCATAATTAAGAATACTTGAGGAGCTTTGCACTATTTGTCAAATGGAAAAAGGTGTTTCGACCAGTGCTCATTTGTATTAGCCTTTAACAATTCCTACTAGGCCTTGGGAAAGCCTTAGTATGGATTTTGTGCTTGGATTTCCCAAAACTACTAGGGGGTTTGATAGTGTCTTTGTAATTGTTGATAGGTTCAGCAAGATGGCTCATTTTTTGCCATGTAAATGCACAAATCATGCATCTCATATTGCAAGTCTATTTTTCAAAGAAGTTGTAAGGATACATGGATTACCTCTCAATATTGTAAGTAATAGAGACTCGAAGTTTGTTGGTCATTTTTGGAGGACTCTCTGGAAGAAATTAGGTACCAACTTGTCATTTTCATCAGCATGCCACCCTCAGACTAATGGACAAATTGAGGTGGGTAATAGATCCCTTGGCAATCTCGTTAGATTCCTTACCAAGCAACATGGACAAAGTTGGGATTGAGTGATTGGACATGTTGAATATGCATAGGGAGAAGTCCATTTAAGGTTGTGTATGGCCTACATCCCAGAGGGATACTTGAACTCTTTGATCTTGGAGGCATGGACAAAAGGAGTGCCCAAGGAGAAGATTTTGCTGTCACCATGAAGGACAATCATGAACAAGTTAAGGCTTCACTTCAACAAAGTACTAATAAATATAAACTCAAAGCAGACGTTAAGAGGAGAGATGTCCAGTTCAAAGTAGGGGATTTGGTTATGGTTTACCTAAGGAAAGAAAGGTTACCTAAAGGCCAACCTTCTAAACTACTCATGAAGAAGATAGGTCATCTCTGGGTGGTTCATAAATTTTGCAACAATGCATATGAAGTAGAACTTCCAGTAGACTTTGGAATATCTCCCATATTAAATATATGTGATTTGATAGCCTTCAAAGGCTACAAGGTGTGTCAACTTGGTAAACAGACTTGTATGGGAATTTTATATGTACTTTTGATGTTTAGGGGTTTACAATGTGTTCTATGTTCATTCTTGACCTTTGGTGTCAAGGCAGGACCAAATTTTGGAAAGTTGATAAAAGTTGCAAAGTTGCATTATTGTCATCAGCAACCTTTCTTGCAAGATTTTCAAACGTGGTTATTCCAACAGTTAATTGGTTGATTGTATGCATTGGAGTTAGTTGGAGGAGTTCCTTGGCCTGATATAAGCCTAGGGGAATGATGTCTACTAGTTAGAGATGATATTGAATGAATTTATCATCTTCAAAGCAAACGGCTATTGTGATTTCCTGCATTTTCTTGAGTTTTCTGTTCTTGCATGATTCCCTGTGAATGTTGGGTATGAATTAAACATTTGGAAAGTTGTAGAAGAGGTTCACCTTCCATTTGGAGTTGATCTAAGGTCTTGAATACTTTGGGTTGGGAAGAAACTGAATTTTCTATCCCACTGGCCTAACAAAACCCTCAAAGGTAGGGTTTGGATGCAAACAGTGACACAAATCAACATCTCTCTATGGGATCAATCTGAAACCTAGGAGGATGTTGCTTTGACATGTATACTAGATTTTCCTAGTGATTTTGTAGATTGGAAGTGTCATTTTTCTTTCCTAAGATGATTCCCTAGGCTTGACATCGCTCATGTGGCCATCCTATTCAGTAGGAAAAGAGGGTGGAAACCTTGAATAGCAGATTGAAGGATGGTCAAACTTGGAATGGGAAGGACCCTTGATAAAGTGAAGACCCTTGGCAAGTGTTATCCTTTCATTCCTTTAAGATTGGTGAATATTTTGAGAGCCTAAACCCCAATACCAGTTGGAAGAGGCTAAATAGGGTCAGTAGGTTATGACCATCTGTATTCAAATCCCAAATGTAGAAGTTTGAAATATTGTAGAATGCCCAAAAGGGTATTCAAATATCAAATTTATTCACATGTTTGTTTAGGTAGGTTGTGAGACAAATCAAGAAAAGTCCAAAAAGAGGGCCAATTGATTGTAGCCCTATTTCCTAGGTCCAAAAGAGGAAAAGATACAAAGGGATAGTAAACACCAATCTAAGGGGTCAAGATTGGTGCAAATGCCATATAACACATGTGTAAATACTCACATTTATTGGATTCCATGTTTTGAGTAAAGATCTTGTTGCTTGGGGTTGTTAGGTGTCCTTGGTTGAAGGGTTGGAATCTTAGGGGTAGGAGACTCCCTATCACTTGTGAGTATTTCTGACTGAAGAGATTCTTGGGAAGGATCCAAGGAAAGCTCTAGAAACCAAGAGAGAAGGTTAAAGACATTGGTCCATTGGATGGTTCCAACTGGAGACCCTTTTTGAGTAAAAACCAAGAAAGTGATATAACATCCCAAATCCTCTGTATCATATTGGTATCAAAGCTCTACCAAGGGTGGAATAGTTTATGTCAAACTCAGAATGTGATGAAGATCCTGCTACAATGCCTCCTAAGGAACTTAACGCAGAGGCCATCAAGAAGATGGTAGAGGATTTGCTTGAAGAGAAACTCAAAGAGATCGGATAGTCTAAGGGAAAGGACAAAAGTTGTGATGATAAATTAGAATAGGAGAATGAGGAGCAAGAGACCATCCCTAAGAATATGGCACCTGATCAAAAGATGTTCTTGGATGCCCTGAAATCAGTAAGTAGGGATAATGTGAAAATTCTACCTATCTATAGCAGTAACCTAAGTGGAGAAGAGGTGCTTGAATGGATAGAAGCACTCAGTAACCACTTTCAGTACAAAGACGTCCCAGAGGAGAAAAGAGTGAGTTTGGAAAAATCTAGAATCAAGCGGTTTGTGTTGTTGTGGTGGACAGTGCTACAGGAACAAAGGGTGAACATAGCGAACAAGAAGATATCCTCTTGGGAGAGGATGAATAGAAAAATTAAAGACCGATTCCTACCAATAGACTATGAGATTCAGATGTATAAGAAATTACAAAATATTAGACAGAGGGAGTTGAATGTGAATGCTTATACCAAAGAATTTCACAAGCTAAGTCTCAAGTCCAAGAAGCATGAAGAAGAGGCATGGAAGGTGGCTAGATACCTGAATGGGTTAAGGCAAAACATCCAAAATGAGATCAGCATCATGGCTCCAAACACTATGCACAAATGCTTCCAATTGGCATTTAGGGTGGAAGATAAGATAAAGAGGAGAGGAGAATGGTTTAATAGAGGAAGAGGTGGCTATGGAGGAAGGAATACTCCTTTTAAAAATTGGTGATTCTAACCAGCAAGAGTCCAATGGAGAGTTCAATAATAAGAATGGAGGCTTTAGAGGAGGAAGAAGACCATTTGGTAGGGGTAGGCAAGGAAACAAAGGCAGAGGACCTAGTGTTTTCATTGGTAAATGTTACAATTACAACCAAGTGGGTCACACTATGAGTAGACGTCCGAGGAAATCTTCGAGCTCACATGGACCAGAAAGAAGGACTCAACATGTGCAAGAAGATGATGGACAAAGTGTCAATTCACCCATGGGAACTATATGTTCTAGCTTGAATGGAGAAATCCTTATGCTAAGGAGGACATTGTTGAAGGTACCCCAATCCAAAGATCCCCCATAAAGAAATTCACTCTACAAAACTACTTGTAAGTCTCATGGTAAGGTTTGCAAAATGATTGTTGATTCTGAATCCACAGAGAATATTTTTGCTTTAGAAATGGTAGAAAAGTTAAAATTGAAAAGTTTACTAGATGTGAGTCCTTATAGAGTGTCATGGCTTAACAAGGGGCAACATTTAGTAGTAGATGAACAAACTTGGATATATTTTGAAATGGGGGACTATAAGGATAGCATCTTGTGTGATATCCTTCCTATGGATGCTTGTCACCTATTGTTAGGTCACCCTAGGTAGTATGATGTCAAAGCACAACATGATGGTGAGAAAAATGTGTATGTCATTATCAAGAATGGTAGACAGTTTAGGATGCATCCTTTACCTGATCAAGGGGAAGAGAAGATTTTTAGTTCACATGTCATGTTGCTTAGTGGAAAGAAGTTTTTGGAAGTCCTCAAACAAGAAGAGACCCAAGGCTATGTTTTAGTTTTCCACTTAAAAGATGAACCCAAGAAAGGAAATTGTGACAAAGTAGAGATTCCTTGTGAAGTGAAAGCCATGTTGGATAGAGATAAGGGAGTTGTGACCAAAGACATGCCTGATGACTTTCCTCCCATCAAAGAAATCAATCATCAAATTGATCTAATCTCTAGAGTGACCTTTCCTAATAAACCTGCCTACAAGATGACTCCTAGTCAGAATGAGGAGATAGAAAGACAAGTGCAAGACCTTTTGGATAAGGGGTTGATTAGGAATAGTTTGAGACCATGTGTTGTACCCACTGTGTTAGCACTAGAAAAAGATGAAACATGGAGAATGTGCAGTGATTATAGAGCCATCAACACGATCACAATTAGGTACCGGTTTCCTATGCCTAGGATTGAAGACCTAATGGACTATATTGGAGGTCATGCCATTTTTTTAAGATTTATTTGAAGCCAAGTTACCATCAGATCAGAATCAGACCTGGTGATGAGTGGAAGAGAACCTTTAGAACCAATGAGGGCTTATATGAGTGGATGGTGATGTCATTTGGCCTCACAAATGCACCCAGTACCTTTATGCGCCTCATGAATGAGGTATTGGCAAAATTTATTGGAATATTTATTATTGTTTATTTTGATGACATCTTGTTGTTTAGTAGGTCCAAGGAGAAGCATTTGAAGCATTTGGATCATGTTTTGGGAAAGCTTCATGAGGATAAATTGGTAATCAATGTAGAGAAGTGTGAATTCATGAAAATTGAGTTGGTGTATCTAGGCTTTGTACTTTCAAAAGGATGTTTGAAAATGGATCTTTCTAAGGTTGAGGATATTGTAAATTGGCTTACACATAGGACAATAGGGGATTTTAGGAGCTTTCATGGATTGGGTATTTTTTATAGAAATTTCATCAAGGGCTTTAGTCATATTTGTGGTCCCATCCTTAACACTATAAAAGGAGAAATCAAATGCAGGTTTGAATGAATATAGAAAAAAGCCCAAAGATTTGAGATTTTGAAGAGGAAGGTTGGAGAACTTCCCACCTTAAGGCTCCCTATTTTTTGATCAACTTTTTATAGTTGAATGTGATGCAAGAAAGCAAGAAATAGGTGTTGTCTTTAGTCAAAAAGGACATTCGATGGCATTCTTTTCAGAGAAGTTGAATGAGGCTAAACAGAGGTATTCAACCTATGATTAGGAGCTTTATCCCATGGTGCAAGCACTCAAAAAGTGGTGCCATTACCATCTTCCAAAAGAGTTTATTGTTTATACAGATAACTATGCATTGAGCTTTCTTAATGGGCAAGAGTAGCTGAACCAAAGGCACATCAAGTGGGTTGAACAACTCCAATCTTACACCTTTACCATCAAGCATAAGAAGCGTGTGACTAATAAGGTTGCAACTACTTTGAGAAAGAGAACCCTCACTGTTCAGTAAATTCAATTGCAAAGTGTTGGTGTTGATTCTCTTAATTCCATGTACAAGGAGGATCATGATTTCAACAATGCATATGATGTAGGTACTAGGTTTGTTGACTCTTTTCATGCTGAGTTTTCTGATTTTATGTTGCAAGATTGGTTTCTCTTCAAGGGGCATCAATTATGCATTCCTCAATGTTCTATGAGGGAGAATATCATTAGAGAGAAACACAATGGCAGTCTTGGAGGTCATTTTGGTTTGGACAAAACCTTAGATCAGGTATCAAGGTTTTATTTTTGGCCCAAGATGTAGGTAGAGGTAAGAATATTTGTGGAGAATTGTAATATTTCTCAAAGGGCAAAAGATGTTTCAACAAATGTTGGTTTGTATCAGCCTTTACCCATTCCTACTAGGCCTTGGGAAAGCCTTAGTATGGATTTTGTGCTTGGATTTCCCAAAAATACTAGGGGGCTTCATAGTGCCTTTGTAATTGTTGATAGGTTCAGAAAGATGGATCATTTTGTGCCATGTAAATGCACAAATGATGCATCTCATATTTCAAGTTTGTTTTTCAAAGAAGTTGTAAGGATACATGGATTACCTCTGAATATTGTCACTGATAGAGACTCCAAGTTTGTTGGTTATTTTTGGAGGACACTCTGGAAGAAATTAGGTACCAATTTGTCATTTTCATCAGCATACCACCCTTAGACAGATGGACAAATTGAGGTGGTCAATAGATCCCTTGGCAATCTCCTTCGATTCCTTACCAAGCAACATGGACAAAGTTGGGATTTAGTGATTGGACATGTTGAATATGCATACAATGATTCAGTCAATAGGAGAACAGGGAGAAGTCCATTTTAGGTTGTATATGGCCTGCATCCTAGAGGGATAATTGAACTCAGAGATCTTGGTGGCATGGACAAAAGGAGTGCCCAAGGAGAATATTTTGTTGTCACCATGAAGAAGATTCTTGAACAAGTTAGGGCTTCACTTCAACAAAGTACTAATAAATATAAACTTAGAGAAGATGTTAAAAGGAGAGAAGTTCAGTTCAAAGTAGGGGATTTGGTGATGGTTTACCTAGGGAAAGAAAGGTTACCTAAAGACCAACCTTCTAAACTGCTCATGAAGAAGATAGGTCCTCTCCGGGTCCTTCATAAATTTGGCAACAATGCATATGAAGTTGAACTTCCAATAGACTTTGGAATATCTCTCATGTTCAATGTATGTGATTTGACAACCTTCAAAGGATCCTTGCAAGATGCAACAATTTATTCATCTCTTGAGGAAGAGGATGTAGAATGGATGAAGGATCTACCACCTAGAAAGCCATTGGAATTGGAGTGAATTATTGACTCTGAGGTGATCAAACAAACAAGGAAAGGTGTGTACAAAGACTATCTGGTCAAATGGAAGGAGCTTTCCTGAGTGTGAAGCTACTTGGATAAGTGAAAGTTATATCCTCAAGCATGGAACCACAATCAACCAATTGGTAACTCAAGGGACTTGAGTTTTCTTGTCCAGGGGAGTATGGTGCAAGAGCACTAGGAAATGTGTCTACTTCATTTTGACATGTTTCTACATCATTTTAATTCATGGTTATGTGAGGAATAGAATGTGAAATGTGTGTGTTTGAAGGCCTGTTGATTAGTTCTAGACAATGTAATAAGCCCTAAGGCTCCAAGTTGTGTCAACTTGGTCAAACACCCTATATGGGCATTTTATATGTACTTTTGATATTTAGGGGTCTAGAATGTGTGGTATGTTCATTCTTGACCTTTGGTGTGAAAGCAAGACCAAATTGTAGAGAGTTGACAAAAGTTGCAAAGTTGCATTGTTCTCTTCAGCAACTTTTCTTGCAAGATTTTGAAATGTGGTTATTCCAACAGTTAGTTGGTTGATTGTATGCATTGGAGGTAGTTGGAGGAGTTCCTTAGCCTGATATTAGCCAAGAGGAACAATTCCTACTAGTTAGAGATGATATTGAATGAATTTATATTCTTCAGAGCAAATGGTTATTGTGATTTCCTGCATTTTCTTGAGTTTTTTGTTCTTGCATAATTCCCTGTGAATGCTGGGTAGGAATTAAACATTTGGAAAGTTGTAGAAAAGGTTCACCTTCCATTTGGAGTTGATCTAAGGTCTTGAAGCCTTCGGGTTTGGAAAGAAACTAAAATTTCCATCCCACTTGCCTAACAAAACTCTCAAAACTAGGGTTCGGATGCAAACACTGACACAAATCAACATCTCTCTATGGGATCGATCTGAAACCTGGGAGGAAGTTGATTTGACATCTATACTAGATTTTTTTGGTTGTTTTTCATATAGGAAGAGTCAATTGTCTTTGCTAAGATGATGCCCTAGGATTGACATCGCTCATGTGGCAAGCCTGTGCAGTAGGAAAAGAGGGTGGAAACCTTGAATAGCAGATTGAAGGATGGTTAAACTTGGCATAAGAAGGACCCTTGAAAAAGTACAGACCCTTGGCAAGTGTTATCCTTTCATTCCTTTGTGACTAGTGAATCTTTTGAAAGCCTAAACCCCAATATTGGCTAGAAGAGGCTAAATAGGGTTAGTAGGGTATGACCATCCGTATTCAAAACCAAGAAGCAGAAGTTTGGAATCTTATAGAATGCCTAAAATGGTATTTGAATATAAAACTTATTTAGGGGTTTGTTAAGGTAGGTTCTGAGACAAATCAAGAAAATTCCAAATGGAGGGCCAATTGCTTGTAACCCTATTTCCTAGGTCAAAAAGAGGAAAAGATACAAAGGGATAGTAAACAAAAATATAAGGGGCCAAGATTAGTGCAAATGCCATATAAATCATGTTGAAATACTCACATGGGTTGGATTCCACCTTTTGAGTAAAGATCATGTTGCTTGGGGTTTGGGGTTGTTAGGTGTCCTTGGTTGAAGGGTTGGAACCTTAGGGGTAGGAGACTCCTTGTCAGTCTTGATTTGTTGTAACTAAAGAGATCCTTGGGAAGGATCTAGGGCAAGCTCTAGAAACCAATTGAGAAGGTTAAAGACATTGGTCCATCGGATGGTACCAACTGGAGACCCTTTTTGAGTAAAAACCAAAAAAGTGATATAACATCCCAAATCATCTATATCATATTGGTATTAGAGCTCTACCAAGGGTGGAATAGTTTATGTCAGACACAGAATTTGGAGAAGAGCCTGCTACAATGCCTCCTAAGGAAATGAACCCAGAGGCCATCAAGAAGATGGTAGAGGAGTTGCTTGAAGAGAAACTCAGAGAGATTGGACAGTCCAAGGGAAATGACAAAACTTGTGATGATAAATCAGAAGAGGAGAATGAGGAGCATGTGGCCATCCCTCTGAATTTGGCTCCTGATCAAAAGATATTCTTGGATGCCCTGAAATCAGTAAATAGGGATATTGAGGAAATTCTACCTATCTTTAGTAGTAACCTAAATGGAGAAGAGGTGTTTGAATGGATAGAAGGACTCTATAACCAAATTGAGTAGAAAGAGGTCCCAGAGGACAAAAGAGTGAGTTTGTAATAGTCTAGAATCAAGGTGTTTGCCTTGTTGTGGTGGACAGTGCTGCAGGAAGAAAAGGTGAACATAGAGAAGATGAAGATATCCACTTGGGAGAGGATGAAGAGAAAAATACATGACCAATTCCTACCAATAGACTATGAGATTCAGATGTATAAGAAATTGCAAAATATTAGACAGAGGGAGTTGGATGTGAATGCATATACCGAAGAATTTCATAAGCTAAGTCTTAGGTCCAAGAAGCATGAAGAATAGGCAGATAAGGTGGCTAGATACCTGAATGGGATAAGGAAAAACATCCTAGATGAGATCAGCATCATGGCTCCAGACACTATGCACAAATGCTTCCAATTGGCATTGCAGGTGGAAGATAAGATAAAGAGGAGAGGAGAACAAAATAATAGAGGAAGAGGTGGCATAAATTTTAGAGGTAGAGGTGGCTATGGAGGAAGGAATACTCCTTTTAAAAATGGTGATTCTAACCAGCAAGAGTCCAATGAAGAGTTAAATAATAAGAATGGAGGCTTTAGAGGAGGAAGAAGACCTTTTAGTAGTGATAGGCAAGGAAACCAAGGCAGAGGACCTAGTGTTTTCATTGCTAAATATTACAATTGCAACCAAGTGGGTCACACTATGAGTAGATGTCTAGAGAAATCTTCTAGATCACATGGACCGGAAAGAAGGACTCAACTTGTGCAATAAGATGATGGACAAAGTGTCAATTCACCCATGGGGAATGTAGGTCCCACCTTGAATGGAGAAATCCTTATGCTAAGGAGGACATTGTTGAAGGTACGCCAATCCAAAGAGCCCCCGCAAACAAATTCACTCTTCAAAACTATGTGTAAGTCTCATGGCAAGGTTTGTAAAGTGATTATTGATTCTGGATCCACAGAGAATATTATTGCTTAAGAAATGGTAGAAAAGTTAAAATTGAAAATGTTACCACATGTGAGTCCTTATATAGTGTCATGGCTTAACAAGGGGTAACATGTAGTAGTAGATGAACAAACTATTGTATATTTTGAAATAGATGACTCTAAGGATAGGATCTTGTGTGATATCCTTCCTATGGATGCTTGTCACCTATTGTTAGGTTTCCCTTGGAAGTATGATGTCAAAGAATAGCATGATGGTGAGAAAAATGTGTATGTCATTACCAAGAATGGTAGACAGTTTAGGATGGATCCTTTACCTAATCAAGGGGAAGAGAAGATTGTTATTCCACATGTCATATTGCTTAGTGGAAAGGAGATTTTGGAAGTCCTCATAGAAAAAGAGACCCTACACTATGCTTTAGTTTTACACCCAAAAGATGAGTCCAAGAAAGGAAATGGTGCAAAGGGAAAGATTCCTTAAAAAGTGAAAGCCATGTTGGATAGAGATAAGGGAGTTGTGGCCAAAGACATGCCTAATAACTTTCCTCCCATCAGGGAAATTAGTCATCAAATTGATTTGATCCCTGGAGTGCCCTTTCCAAATAAAGCTGCCTACAAGATAAATCCTACTCAGAATGAGGAGGTAGCAAGACAAGTGCAAGACCTTTTGGATAAGGGGTTGATTAGGAAGAGTTTGAGCACATGTGATGTACCCACTATGTTGAAACCAAAAAAAGATGGAACATGGAGGATGTGCACTGATTCTAAAGCCATCAACAAGATCACAATTAGGTACCGGTTTCCTATGCCTAGGATTGAAGACCTAATGGACTATCTAGAGAAGTGTCAATTCATGAAAACTGAATTGGTGTATCTAGACTTTGTAGTTTCAAATGGACGTTTGAAAATGGATCTTTCTAAGGTTAAGGATATTGTAAATTGGCCTACACCTAAGATAATAGGTGATGTTAGGAGCTTTCATGGATTGGCTACTTTTTATAGAAAGTTCATCAAGGGGTTTAGTCTTATTTATGCTCCCATCCTTAACACTATAAAAGGAGAAATCAAATGCAGGTTTGACTAGATAGAGAAAGAAGCCCAAATCTCTAATATTTTTAAGAGGAAGGTTGCAGAACTTCCCACCTTGAGGCTCCCTAGTTTTGATCAACATTTTACAGTTGAATGTGATGCAAGCAAGTAGGAAATAGGTGCAACCCTTAGTCAAGAAGGACATCTGGCGGCTTTCTTTTCAGAGAATTTGAATGAGGCTAAATAGGGGTATTCAAACTATGATTTGGAGCTTTATCCCATGGTGAAAGCACTCAAAAAGTGGCACCATTAACTTCTTCCAAAAGTGTTTATTGTTTATAGAGATAACCATGCATTGAGTTTTCTTAATGGGCAAGAGAAGCTGAACCAAAGGAACATCACGTCGGTCAAACAACTCCAACCTTACACCTTGACCATCAAGCATAAGAAGGGTGTGACTAATAATGTTGTAAATACTTTGAGGAAGAGAACCCTCACTGTTCAATAAATTCAGTTGCAAAGTGTTGGTGTTGATTCTCTTAAGGCCATGTACAAGGAGGATCATGATTTCAAGGATGCATATGATGTATGTACTAGGTTTGCTGACTCTTTTCATGTTGAGTTTTCTGATTTTATGTTTTAGGATGGATTGCTCTTCAAGGTGAATCAATTATGCAATCCTCAATTTTCTATGAGGGAGAATATCATTAGAGAGAAAAATAATGGCGGTCTTGGATGTCATTTTGGTTTGGAGAAAACCTTAGAGCAGGTATCAGGGTTTTATTTTTGGCCCAAGATGTAGGTAGAGGTAATAAGATTTGTGGAGCATTGTCCTATTTTTCAAAGGGCAAAAGGCATTTCAGCCAATGCTGGTTTGTATCAGCCTTTACTAATTCCTACTAAACCTTGGGAAATCCTTAGTATGGATTGTGTGCTTGGATTTCCCAAAACTACTTGGCAGTTTGATAGTGTCTTTGTAATTGTTGATAGGTTCAACAAGATGGCTTATTTTGTGCCATGTAAATGCACAAATGATGCATTTCATATTGCAGGTCTATTTTTCAAAGAAGTTGTAAGGATACATGGATTACCTCTCAATATTGTCACTGATAGAGACTCCAAGTTTGTTGGTCATTTTTGGAGGACTCTTAGGAAGAAATTAGGTACCAATCTATCATTTTCATCAGCATACCACCCTTAGATTGATGGAAAAACTGACGTGGTTAATAGATCCCTTCACAATATCCTTAGATTACTTACCAAGAAGCATATACAAAGTTGGGATTTAGTGATTGGACAAGTTGAATATGCATACAATAATTCAGTCAATAGGAGAATAGGGAGAAGTCCATTTGAGGTTGTGTATGGCCTACATCCCAAAGGGATACTTGAACTTAGAGATCTTGGAGGCATGGACAAAAGGAGTGCCCAAGGAGAAGATTTTTCTATCGACATGAAGGAGATTCATGAACAAGTTAAGGCTTCAATTCAACAAAGTACTAATAAATATAAACTCAGAGAAAATGTTAAGACGAGAGATGTTCAGTTCAAATTAGGGGATTTGGTGATGGTTTACCTAAGGAAAGAAAGGTTACCTAAAGGCCAACCTTCTAAACTACTCATGAAGAAGATAGGTCT
Organism: Cryptomeria japonica; assembly: GCF_030272615.1. Lineage (NCBI taxonomy): Eukaryota > Viridiplantae > Streptophyta > Pinopsida > Cupressales > Cupressaceae > Cryptomeria > Cryptomeria japonica. Next base: position 189,886,293 of record NC_081409.1, read on the forward strand.
TCTTCGGGTGGTTCATAAATTTGGCAACAAGGCATATGAAGTTGAACTTCTAGCAGACTTTGGAATATCTCCCATCTTCAATGTATGTGATTTGACAACCTTCAAAGGATCCTTGCAGGATGCAACACCTGATTCATCCCTTGAGGAAGAGGATGTAGAATGGATGAAGGATCTACCACCTATAAATCCAGTGGAATTGGAGTCCATTCTGGACTCCAAGGTGATCAAACAAACAAGGAAAGGTGTGTAAAAAGACTATCTGGTCAAGTGGAAGGTGATTCGTGAGTGTGAAGCTTCTAGATAGTGTAATAAGCCCTGTGGCTCCAAGGTGTGTCAACTTGGTCAAAGGCCTTGTATGGGAATTTTCTATGTACTTTTGATGTTTAGGCGTCTGCAATGTGTGGTATGTTCATTCCTTACCTTTGGTGTGAAGGCAAGACTGAATTATAGAAAGTTGACAAAAGTTGCAAAGTTGCATTATTGTCTTAAGCAACTTTTCTTGCAAGATTTTGAAATGTGGTTATTCCAATGGTTAGTTGGTTGGTTGTATGTGTTGGAGGTAGTTGGAGGATTTCCTTGGCATGATATAATCCTAGAGGAATGATGCCTGCTGGCTAGAGATGTTATTGAATGAATTTCTTGTCTTCAAAGCAAATGGTTATTGTGATTTCCTACATTTTCATGAGTTTTATGTTCTTGCATAATTCCCTGTGAATGGTGGGTATGAATTAAACATTTGGAAAGTTTGAGAAGAGGCTCACCATCCATTTGGAGTTGATCTGAGATCTTGAAGCCTCTGGGTTTGGAAGAAACTAAATTTTCTATCCCACTAGCCTGACAAAACCCTCAAAACCAGGGTTTGGATGCAAACAGTGACACAAATCAACATCTCTATATGGGATTGATCTGAAACCTAGGAGGATGTTTATTTGACATGTATACTATATGTTCCTTATGGTTTTGGAGATAGGAAGTTTCATTTGTCTTTCCTAAGATGATGGCCTAGGCTTGACATCGCTCATGTGGCAAGCCTGTGCAGTAGGTAAAGAGGTTGGAAACCTTGAACAACAGATTGAAGGATGTTAAAACTTGGCATGAGAAGAACCATTGAAAAAATTAATACCCTTGGAAATTTTTATCCTTTCATTCCTTTGTGACTAGTGAATCTTTTCAAAGCCTAAACCCTAATACTGGTTAGAGTAGGCTAAATATTGTCAGTAGGGTTTGACCATTCGTACTCAAAATGCAGATGCAAAAGTTTGGAATATTGTAGAATGCACAAAAGGGTATTAGAATATCAAATTTATTTAGGGGGTTGTTCAGGTAGGTTGTGAGATAAATCAAGAAAAGTCTTAATGGAGGGCTAATTGCTTGTAGCCCTATTTCCTATGTCCAAAAAAGGAAAAAATACAAAGGGCTAGTAAACACCCATCTTGTAGAATGTAGAAAAGGGTATTCGAATATCAAATTTATTTAGGAGGTTGTTCAGGTAGGTTGTGAGACAAATCAAGAAAAGTCCAAATGGAGGGCTAATTGCTTGTAGCCCTATTTACTAGGTCCAAAAGAGGAAAAAATACAAAGGGCTAGTAAACACCCATCTAAGGGGTCAAGATCAATGTAAATGCTATATAACACATGTGTAAACACTCATATAGGTTGGATTCCATCTTTTCAATAAAGATCTTGTTTCTTGGGGTTTGGGGTTGTTAGGTGTCCTTGGTTGAAGGGTGGGAACCTTAGGGGTAGGAGACTCCTTATCAGTTCTGAGTTGTCCTGACTGAAGAGATCACTGGGAAGGATATAGGGCAATCTCTAGAAACCTTGAGAAGGTTAAATACATTGGCCCATTGGATGGTACCAACTGGAGACCCTTTTTGAGTAAAAACAAAGAAAGTGATATAACATCCCAAATCCTCTGCATCATATGTGCTCAAGATGTAGGGGTTCAGATAATACATTCAATTTAGATCCATACCTTGTCCACAAAATCATTTGAAACCAATCAATGGAGAGGTAACCTCCTATTTTTGCAATAAAATATTGAGATAGGCAAAGACCAAAAATAGGTGGGATATCATTTACCACCACCTCTTATGGAAAAGTGATACTTGCACATGAATATAGGGTTGGCAGGAGATTCCTTATGCTTGAAACCTTTTCACATCTAGTTGCATAACTCCCCTATCTAGAGGCTCATAATCTAGTTTCAATACATTAGCTATTTTCTTAGGCATGACTATGGTGCTAGCACCATAGTCAATCATAGAATTATGAGGAAACTTATCTCCTATAATGAGAATTAAAAAGAAGGGAGTAGGCTTTAACTTATTTTCCTCTTCTTTCATAATTACCTCTCTTAAGTTGGTAAATGTTGTGAATTTTTGCCCTTGCACACCAATAAGTGGCCCTTTTCCCTTTGTTTAATCATTTTGCATTATCATGTCAAACTATATTTTCTTGCTCCAACTTGAAAAGTCTCATTCGACAATGATTTTTGCTCTAAAATAGCTAGGATATCCTAGATAGACATTGGTAGGGGCCTTCTTCAACTGCTTGACCACATTGAGTGATGCAAGAGGTAAAACTTTAGGCTCTTTTAGTTTGTATGGGATAACTTCCCTTGGGTTTTGAAATGGTTACACAACAAAAGATGAGCCAAAATCGCACTCAAAATTGATTTTAGGCTATTACACTTGAAGTATTGGCTCTCTAGTGACCCTCCACTTTGAATGCGTGTTATAATCAGATTACACTTGCAGAGCCTTTGATGTGGATTCCACATTGGCCAATAATAAATCATCCCCTTTGATTGAGGAGAAGAGCATGCGATCTAGAGCAATTTCAACTTCTTTCTCTAAAGACATGCACTACATTTGAGCAATTAGCATAGAATTCTCTATACTCAAGGATGAATAGGCATAAACTCTTACATTTGGTGTGATTCCTTGATTTCATTGCTCCGCTACCTTTTTCTTAAGATTTCCGTGTAGAAAAATATGAGGCTTGTGTGCATCATTACATAAAATATACCAAGCATTTGAATCATTTGCCAAATTGTTATGACTAGTAACTATATCTTTGTTCTACTTGGGTGCCACAACTTGAAGATGGGTAGGAACTTGTATGATTTGGTTCGACGCTTGTGGCTAAATTTTTTCTCTAGAGCCTCCTTCATATTGACCCTATTGAAAGGGTAGCCTTCCACTCTAATAGCCTTAATAGGATATCTTTGGGGCATTACTTGTTGTTTCTTTATATTAAATATCTCATTTGAGAAATTCTACAACACACAACACACAACCACTACCAAAATGGAAAGATAACACAACATCAGGTTGATAGAAATGACAACACATATTCCCAATAGTTAATTTAATTTTGATGCATTTTCCTATCAAAAAATTATTATTAAAAATTACATAAGAGTATTTTGATATAATGGTGCAAGAGAACCTAGTGAAGCTCATGGAGAGCTTCATCAAATCTTAGTTTAAAATGGCCTATGTTGGTCTCAATTGAATAATGGACTTTTTGTATGTCCAAAGGGTGTGTTTAGTGTGTTTAAGTGTCCTTTTTGTCTTAGTTTTGTTGTTTGTTGAGTTTTTGGTCTATTTTTTACATTTTATGCTTTGTAAGCCTGGAATGGGCAAAATGTGGAAAAATGGTCAAAACTCCTTATAAAGCCATTTTAGGAATTTAAATATGTTTGTGTGGTTCTAGGAAACTATTTTACGTGGTGGAGTTAAGTCTATTTGGCTCACAAGTAAAAAATGCTCATTGTACCAAAAATTGTCAATGTTGTCAAGCAACATTTTGACAATATTTTAGAAAATTTGTAATAACAATGAAAAGGGTGGTTGTTGGTCCATACCTGAGCATGATTTGGGTATTGAGTGAATATTTAAAATCTCAAACAAATTTTTATCAAATTGGCATTCAAAGAAAAGAAGATTTCAATATAAAAACTCAAGATTTTGTCATTTTTCTTACACTTTTTGCTCCATATGCTATAGTAGTCCGTGCTTCCCGAGAATTTAGTTGTAAGTTTTTCATTTGGTAAGTTGTGAAATGTTGTGTTAAAGCTCTTTTATCTAGGTTTGTGTGCTAGTGTGAATTTTTAGCATTGTAGCAAAATTATTTTGTTTTACTCTATTCTCGATTGAGTAAGGGTTTGGCTTCAATAATAGAAGCAACTTGATTTTTTTTGGCTCTTTCTCCATGGCCTCTGAAAGTCAAGTTTCTATACATATCTTTCTTGTACATACAAGTTTTTGTTTGTTGGCAATGGCAAATAAAGTGGTTTTTGTTGCTAACTAGGCAAGCTCCTATAGCCCGACTAGTGAACTTTCATGGTGAAAACAAATTTGCTCTACAAACCCTCACCAAGTGAACCTTATTTTGGTTTCCAAAGGTGTAATGAAATTTTATCAAAGCTTTTAATCCATATGGAAGAGTGTTTCAATGAATAATTAGTTGAGAAATGCATTTTGATCAGCCTAAGTATTTAAATACAATGGTTTTTGAGCACTTTTCCTCTTGAAACTTGGTTGCACATCAAGTGTTTGTCTTTATTTTTGCAAGAAAGGAAGTTGGAAGAATTAATAATGATGGTACAAACCTTATCAAGATATTTGGTGGTCTGAAGTAGTGTTTGGAATGGTGTTGGGGTGTTAGAAGACTTGAAACCCTTAAAAACCCTTGTTTTTAGGCACATATATAGGAGAGTCATTGTGCGGCCCTATCAGAACTCCTCATAGAAAAAAATTCAAATATCTCCATAAAGGGTATCCATAAATGCAAAGGTTTCTTGAGGTTTTTTGGCAGTTTGTGGAGTTATAAGCATTTTAGTAGTTTTGGAGGGCTAATTGAGGCTCTTTTCTTGTAGCCCTGTTTTGAGCTTTTCCTAAAATTGAGTAAGAAGACAAATTGAAAGACCATAAAAACAAGTTTAATTAAGCCTAAGAGGATTTTATAAAATGTCCTAGACCTCCTGCAACTCTTGGTGAGTGATCTTGGTGTTTGGAGCTAAGAAGCAAAGTTACACCTTTGTGAGTCTTGAGAGCAAGTATGAATGAAAATAAGAACTAACGTGGTAGGAAGATCTTAGGGTTGGTATGAAGCATAGAAAAGGAAAGAAATAAAAGAAAAAGTACCTAAACAAGTGGAAAAACCTTCAACAATTACCTTTGAGGGAACTTGCAAGCCAAATTGATTACAAACACACAATTTGAGCCAATTTTTTAGTATCTCCCTATCATAGTGGTATCAGAGAAAGAAGTAAGTCTTGGGTAGAAGTGATTAGTTTTAATATGGTGACCAATGATGAGTTATCCAAGAAGGTAGAAGACCAATAAGTGGAAAATTGAACACTAAGAGAGAGATTGGAGCAGCTAGAGACAAAACTAGTTTTAGTAGAGGTCGATTTTAAAGAAGTGAGTGATAAGGTAGAAGATAAGGGAAAATTGGTAGCAATAGAAGATGAGGTCCCAATACCTAACCCTATTCTAGAACAAGAACCATTCTTCAAGGCCTTGAAGGATTTGAGTGGAAAAACCTTAGAAGGTGTAGCTCTTTTTAGTGGCAAGATGGATCCAGATTTAGTAATGGAGTGGATTGAGGCCCAAAAGGTGAAGGTAGCTAAGTCTAGGTTGAGAAGGGTTTCCTTAACATGTTGGAAGTTCATTCAAACTAAGAGAGAGAAAGAATGGAAACAACCCATAGCAACCTAGAAGGGAATGGTGTCTAAGATCAAGGAAACCTACATACCAGATGATTGTGAAATCCAACTACACAAGAAGAGGTAAAATTTGAGGCAAAGAGAGTTAGATGTGAGTAGCTATACAAAGGAGTTTCAAAGACTATGTTTGTGGTCAAAGGTTTTGGAAGATAAGAGCATAAAAGTTGCAAGATATCTCAATCGCTTGAGATGGAATATACAAGAAGAGTTGAGTTTATTGTGTCCCAATACAATGCAGAAGTGCTACCAACTAGCACTCAAAGTGGAAGAGAAAAGTAGGAAGAAGCAAGAACAAAGCAACAAGGGCAGAGGTAGGGGAAGAAATTGTAGAGGCCACAAAGGCAATTTTGGTGGAAGAGGAGCTGATCAAAGGTCCCAAGGGGAGTCAAAACTTATAGAGAAAAGTGGGGATTCTAAGAGCAAGAGTAGCTATAGAGGAAGGGGATCTAGAAACCCAGGTATACATAGATCTAGTGGACTAGGAAGAGGGTCCTACTTCTCCACCATGAAGTGTTACAATTGCCAAAAGTTGGGTCATCCCGCCTATATATTCCATAAGAAATCTTCTTCATCTCAAGGAGGTGAAAGAAGAGTGACTTATGTGCAAGAAGATGTAGCAAGCGGTAAGACACAAGAAGTGAGCTTAGCTTCAAAAGATGGGGAAAATTTAATGATGAGAAGAGTCTTGATTAAGGATCCAATCAAAGAGGAACCAACTCAAAGAAGATCTTTATTTAGAATCAAGTGCAAGATCATGGGTAAGGTTTGTAGAGTGGTGATAGATTCAGGGTCTACAAACAATATTGTGTTAGAGGAAGCAGCAAATAAACTTAAATTGGAGAGAATCCCACATAGTAGTCCATATAATGTCACTTGGCTCAACAAGGAGAAGCATATGGTGGTGAATGAACAAGCTTGGGTTGATTTCACAATAGCGGGTTATAAGGATAAAATCTTGTGTGATATACTCCCAATGAATACTTGCCACCTACTTCTGGATAGGCCATGGCAATTTGATAGAAAATTCATTCATAATGGTGAGAAGAACTCTTAATCTTTTCAAAAATATGGAGTCACATATAAAATTAAGTCCTTAAATGATGAAGGAGATGGAAGCAAGTCCAAAAACCCAAATGCCTTGTTGGTGAGTAAAAAAGAGTTCATAAACACTCTTGAAGAGGGTGAAGGAGTGGGGTTTTCTCTCATAGTGAAACCAAAGGAAGAAAAGAAAGATAAGAAGGTTCAAATACCTCATGAAGTGCAGCAAATAATAGACAACTTTAAAGAAATAATAAGTGATGGAGCACAAACAACCCTACCACCTACTAGAGCCATAAGTCATCAAATTGACTTCATTCTTGTAGCCTCATTACCCAACAAAGAAACCTACAAGATGACCCCGGAACATAATAAACAAGTGGCTAGGAAAGTACAAGAGTTGTTGGATCAAGGTTTGATAAGGAAGAGAATAATTCCTTATGTCATACCTATAGTGTTAGCACCAAAGAAAGGAGGAACATGGAGGCTATGCACAGATTCAAGAGCCATTATCAAAATCACTATCAGATACAAATTCCCTATCCCAAGGATTGAAGATTTGATGGATTTCTTGGGAGGTGCAAAGTAGTTCACAAATATTGACCTCAAGAGTGGTTACCACTAGATCTGGATAAAGGAATGTGATGAGTGGAAAACAACCTTCAAAACTAATGAAGGACTTTATGAGTGGCTTGTTATGCCATTGGGTCTCACTAATGCTCCCAATACATTCATGAGACTCATGAATGAAGTTCTTAAAGATTTAATTAGTAAATTTTTTGTTGTATACTTAGATGATATCTTTATTTTCAGTATAACTAAAGATGAACATCTAAAGCATCTTAAATTTGTATTGCAACAATTGTATGATGAGAAACTAACAACAAACTTGGAGAAATATGAGTTTATGAAGAAGGAACTAGTTTGTCTTGGTTTTGTAGTTTTGGGTGGGGACTTGAAAATGGATACATCAAAGGTGGAAGCCATCACCAATTAGCCAACACCAAAAACAACAAGTGAAGTGCGAAGCTTTCGTGGTTTGGAAAAATTCTACAAGAAGTTTATAAGGGGATTCAGTGAGATTTGTGCACCCATGCTAGATACTATTAAAGATGGAGTCAAGACAAAGTTTCAGTGGACCAAAGAAGCTAATAAGGGGTTTGAAGTCTTGAAACAAAAGGTAGCTACACAAACAGTACTCATTCTTCCTAGTTTTGACAAGTTGTTCACTATTGAATGTGATGCAAGTAACATAGTAGTTTGTGTTATTTTGAGTCAAGATAATAGACCAGTAGTTTTCTTTAGTGAAAATCTGAATGATGCAAAAAATAAGTACTCATCCTATGATCTTGAATTGTATTCTCTTGTCCAAGCTCTTTGAAAATGGAGGCACTATTTGTTGCCCAAAGAGTTTGTTGTTTACACAGATAATCAAGCTCTTAGTTTTTTGAATTCATAGGATAAATTGAGTCATAGACATGTTAAATGGGTTGAGTATTTACAATCATATACATTTTTCATTAAGCATAAAAAGGGACAATGTAATAAAGTAGCAGATGCTTTGAGTAGAAGGCTACTAACAGTACAAGAAGTGTAGGTTTAGAGTATTGTAGTTGATTGCTTCAAGGATTTGTATCCAAATGATGAAGATTTTGCATCCATTTACAAGGTTTATCAAGAGTTTTAAAATGATTTTCATAGTGAATATACTAACTTTACCTTGCAAAATGGTTTGTTGTTTAGAGGTGGATAGTTGTGTGTTCCCAAAGGCTCAATGAGGGAAAATATGATCCAAGAGAAGAACAATGGGTGTTTGAGTGGTCATTTTGGTCTAAACAAGACATTGGAACTTGTGCAATTTTTCTACTATTGGCCAAGAATGCAAAGGGATATCAGGAGGTATGTTGAACAGTTTATGGTTTGTCAAAAGGAAAAAGATACATCTAGTACTGCAGGTCTTTAAAAGCCATTACCCACCCTACAAGGCCATGGGAATCTGTAAGTATGGATTTTGTGGTTGTTTTACCCAAAACAAAGCTTGGTTTTGATAGCATTTTTGTTGTTGTTGATAGATTCACTAAAATGGCACATTTTGTTCCTTGCAAAACTACTCATGATGCTAGTCACATTGCAAATTTATTTTTCAAAGAGGTTATTCGAATCCATGGTTTTCCTATTAGTATAGTTTCAGATAGAGATGTCAAATTCCTTGGACATTTTTGGAAAACTCTTTGGAAAAGATTGGGTACTAACTTGTCTTTTGGTTTAGCCTATCATACCCAAACTGATGGCCAAAAAGAGGTGGTCAATAGGATACTTGTTAACCTCTTAAGGTGTTTGACAAAAGAGTATGGATAGAGTTGGGATCAGATTCTTCACCAAGCAGAGTTTGCCTACAATGATAGTGTCAATAGGTCTACTAGTAAGAGTCCTTTTGAGATAGTATATGGTATGCACCCAAGGAGTGTTATGGAGTTGAGAAACCTTGGTAATGTGCAAAAAATAAGTGGTCAAGCTGATGATGTAGCTCAGTCTCTGAAGGAGGCTCATGATCGAGTAAAGAAAGCTCTCCAAGATGCCTCACAAAAGGTCAAAGCTAGAGTTGATGCAACAGGGAAAGATGTACAATTTTTAGTTGGTGACTTTGTGATGGCACACTTGAATAAGTCAAGAATTAAAAAAGGAATTCCAAGAAAAATCCAAATGAGGAGAATAGGTCCTTGTAAGGTTTTGGCTAAGTAGGGCTCTAATGCTTATAAGATTGATTTGCCTAATGATGTTGCATTGTCTCCTATTTTTAATATTGTAGATTTGGTTACTTACAAAGGGAATATTCCCAAGGAGGATGAGAGAGTTTCAGATGTTCACCAATCACTTTTAGACCTGCCTCTTCCTTCTACACCCATGTCTCAAGTTGAAAAGGTTTTGAATTCTAGGATTCTCAAAAAGGCTCGGCACCAAGTCTATATGGAGCATTTGATCAAGTGGAGGAACAAACCAAACTTTGAGGCTACTTGGGTACCTGAATCAGACTTTCTTCAGTCTAGAATTGATCCCTAATTGGTGCCAAACTGAGTCACTTGACTTCTTTGTCTTTGGGAGAGTATTGTGTACGAGCACCTAGTGAAGCTCATGGAGCACTTCATCAAATTTTGGTTTGAAATGGCCTATGTTGGTCTCAATTGAATAATGGACTTTTTGTATGTCCAAAGGGTTTTTTAGTGTTTTTAAGTGTCCTTTGTGTCTTATTTTTGTTGTTTGTTGAGTTTTTGGTCTATTTTTGACATTTTATGCTTTGTAAGCCTAGAATGGGCAAAATATGGAAAAATGGTCAAAATCCCTTATAAATCCTTGTTAGGAATTGAAATATGTTTGTGTGGTTCTAGGAAACCATTTCACATGGTGGATTTAAGTCTATTTGGCTCACAAGTCAAAAATGCTCATTGTACCAAAAATTGTCAATGTTGTCAAGCAACATTTTGACAATATTTTGGAAATTTTGTAAAAACAATGCAAAGGGTGGTTATTGGTCCATAAATAGGCATTATTTGGGTTTTGAGTGACTAATTTAAGGCTCACAAAACTTTTTATCAGTTTGGCATTCGAAGAAAAGAAGATTTCAATACAAAAACTCAAGATTTTGTCATTTTTCTTACACTTTTTGCTCCATATGCTATAGCAGTCTGTACTTCCTGAGCATTTGGTCATACTATTTTTATTTGAGAAGTTGTTACATGTTGTGTTAAATCTCTTTCATCTGGGTTTGTGTGCTGTGTGAAGTTTTAGCATTGTAGCAAAATTATTTTATTTTACCCGGCTCTCGGTTGAGTAAGGGTTTGCCTTCAATAATGGAAGCAACTTGATTTTCTTTGGCTCTTTCTCCATTTCCTCTGAAATTAAATTTTCTCTACATATATTTCTTGTAAATACAAATTTTTTTTTATTGGAAATGGCAAAGAAAGTGGTTTTTGTTGCTAACTAGGCAAGGTTGTATAGCCTGGCTAGTGAACTTTCATGGTGAAAACAAAGTTGCTCTACAAACCCTCACCAAGTGAACCTTATTTTGGTTTCAAAAGGTGGGATAAATTTTTATCAGAGCTTTTAATCCATATGGAAGAGTGTTCCAATGAATAATTAGTTGAGAAATGCATTTTGAGCAGCCAAAGTATTGAAATACAATGGTTTTTTAACACTTTTCATCTTGAAACTTGGTTGCACATCAATTTCTTGTCTTTATTCTTGTAGGGAAGGAATTTGGAATAATTAATAATGATGGTACAGACCTTATCAAGAGATTTTGTGGTCTAAAGAAGTGTTTGGAATGGTGTTGGGGTGTTAGAAGACTCGAAACCCTTAAAAACCCTTGTTTTTAGGCATGTATATAAGAGAGTCATTGTACGGACCTGTCAGACCTCCTCATAGAAATTTTTTTAAATATCTCCATAAAGGGTATCCATAAATGCAAAGTTTTCATGAGCTTTTTTGGTAGTTTGTGGAGTTATAAGCATTTTAGTAGTTTTGGAGGGCTAATTAGGGCTCTTTTCTTGTAGCCCTAGTTTGAGCTTTTCTTCAAATCAGGTAAGAAAACAAATTGAAAGACCATCAAACCAAGTTTAATTAAGCCTAATAAGATGTTAGACAATGTCCTAGACCTCTTGCAACTTTTTGTGAGTGATCTTGGTGTTTGGAGCTAAGAAGCAAAGTTACACCTTTGTAAGTCTTGAGAGCAAGTATGAATGAAACTAAGAACTAACATGGTAGGAAGATCTTAGGGTTTGTATGAAGCATAGAGAAGGAAATAAATCAAATAAATAGTACCTAAATAAGTGGAAAAACCTTAAACAATTACCTTTGAGGGAACTTGCAAGCCACATTGATTACAAACACACAATTTGAGACAATTTTTTAGTATCTCCCTATCATGTACATTAATCAAATTTCCTATTTTAAGATTGAAAATTTTAATTGGATTTGTCAAATATTAGGAAAATATATTACAAGTTATTAGGAAAACCTATTATTCATTTTTACATAATAAATAAAAATGGCCTTAGATGGAGGGCTCTTCTCTAATAACGACCTAGTAAATAAATCTAGCCACTAAAAGGTGTATATGGCACTCAAATGGTAATATACAACAACAAAGAATAAATGGTGGCTATCACCATCATTGCACACAAGGAGGATCTTGGAGTGATGCTCTACGACAAAGTGGTGGAGGTATATAGAGCTAGAAATGACTTAAATCACACACGCTAAGCTTACAATTCTAGGTTTAAAAGTGTTAAACATTGAGAATTGACTGACATTTTCTAGACTTAATATGTTGCTTAAGGTGTGTGATCACAATAAGAATACACTTTTAGGATTAAAAAGGTTACACTCAAAGTTTACAATATTCGTTGCCTTGACTAGCAGTGGGTCTTTGCTCCCCTTCGTGTTGGGTCATGGCACTTTTGCCTGGGCTGGGGTTGTTGCTGCTATGATTGGAAAGGGAACTGCAAATCCTTCCACCCAACCTTCCTTCCTTCTGCTTGTGTCTATGGAGGGTTTTACGGATGTCAGTGGCGTTCCCTCCTCTAACTCCCCCCCCCTTTCCTTCTCGCGAGGGGGCTTCTACTCTTGTGATTCATGATTTTTTTGATGTTGCTACTGTTGTTTGGCCTGATGCTCCTTCAGTGGTTTTTTTGCTGCTCCCCATGTTCCCCATGAGGATTCACCTAGTGCAACACCCATGCCTCCTAGTTCTTTGGTTGAGGGTCCTGCTGCTTTCGGCCCTATGGCTTCTGGTGATGCTTCTCTGTTGTTCACCACTAATGCTTTTGGTTCTATACCCAAAACTTATATCAAGCATAGATTTAATCATGTGACCAGATATTTCACCCAACCCTTGAAGGGGGTTCTTGCTCTTCCTTGTGCCAAATCCTCCCCTGTGGTGGTTTGTGGACAGGATGTCATGGACAACATTGGGTTCTACCAATGTTGTGCTTTGGTGTGCAAATTCTCTAGGCTCT